>NW_010253361.1:55446-64757 GCF_000690775.1 Eurypyga helias
AGCCTTAGGCAGGATGAGTGCATGCTTTGCCATGTCACAGCCTAGTGCCGTGCACAGTAGAGGTTCAAGTAAAGCAGTCTCTGCAGGTTCAGAAGTGCACAGCTGGTCACACACTTTAGCGCCCTGAAGCTGCTTTCGTTTTAGTAGAGTCTAATTTTGTAACAACAGCTATCTTAGATTTTAGTTAAATCAGTTAAATATATAAAAAAAAAAAATCTACTAGGTAAAGCTTGGATTTTCAGAAGAGCCTAAGAGGACAAAATATTCCAGTCCTACCGAATGTGAATTTCAAAATCCCAAACTAAGTTTTTGTGATAATTCTCTTATATTTCTCAATCCTCCTTTGAAGTATTTCCTTTGCTTCTTAAATATGTTGACATGGTTTTTATAGTGTGTCTATTTTAATAAAATGCAGACTGATAAATATGGAAAGAAAGTTTGTTCTTTGTTTCCAGCTGTGTGTGGGGACCCTGATGTTGCTGTTAATGGAAGTTGTCTGCTTAAGTCCCTTCACACTGCCCTAAAAATTCATGCTAATTGCCCAGTCAAAACAAACTATTGGTGCTATTGCATTTCAAGTTTTGGAAGTATTCTCCTTCATGTCTGGGGGAAGAACGAAGTACTGAATCTCAACTGTTTTGTTGCTCACACTTCCATTTTGTGGTTACAACTTTTCACCAGCAACTCAGTTATCATTTTGGCATTAGCTGCATGCAGCGTAAAGAACCCAGACTTCTCTTCCACTTGCTTTCTGTATTCCTAAAAGCCTCCTTGAAATGGATGGGCAAAGAGAGAAACACAGCCAGATTACAGTTATGGACTGTTTTCAAGGCACAGGTCAGTGTGAGTGGTACCTGCTGAAAGGCTGTTCTCCCCGAGCTGCAGGCAGTGCCCTCCTGCTTCTCGCGCTGTTGTCTCCCTCCTTCCTTCCGTGGGCCTCTCAATAGCTGTGACTCTGCATCAGTCTCTTAACTCCCTACCTTGTTTGCATAGAAGCACTGTCGTGTTTTGTTAGAAGATCGCCCATTTTCTTCTTTTCTTCTGTAGATAAAGATTATTACAATTTCTAGCAACAGCAATTAAAGCTGCTGCTACTTAGAATTCATTGCTTTGGCACTGACTTACAGTCATGTTGGTCACGGCAGGTTCCTAGCTGTGTCTTGGTGAAAATTTTGTTCTTTGACACATTTTCAGTCTGTTTGGTCCACAGACGGGAGAAGATGTGTTTTTGACTTCTTTAGACATTGGTTTAAGGCCCAAGTGGTATCTCACATCTAAATACAGAATTCAGATGTGTTCATTTCCCAGCAGTACCCCGTTGTAGGTGGATATAGTATATGACAAGAGTACTGAAGATAGCTACATGACTGCTCTTCCTGTTCAACCCACACTTTGTGGGTTAATCGGGTATTGTAACGACTTATTTTTGCATCTGTTAATGTGAGCCAGAAATTCATACAACGTTCTACATTTCCATTTTTATCTTGACATATTTACAGCACTAAAAAATATTGCTCCTTTTGTTATTACTCTGTGAGTCAGCCTCATTGATATTATCAAAACGTGAACAGCTCTGAAAATAATGCCCCGACTAATGGTTTTCAATAGGGTAAAGTACTTTGCAAATTATTGTTAAAAAAATAGCATTTTTAATTACCTATTACTAGCTGAACTTGGTACTGTAACATCCTGATTTGAAGTGTGTTTGCACTTCTGCATGGAGTGTTCAGTCATGTCTTTCAGTCCTTACACAGTTAAGTGAGCGTATTTACAAGCAGAGCTGGCTTTCCATGAATTAAACATGCAACTATTCTAGTATGAATTAACCTGAATTCCAGGATATATTTGCAACCTAATTTCAACAATATCCAGGTGCGTTTCAGCATGTTTTTCTAACAGGTCACTAGGATCCATTTAAATAATTAATATTCTATGTCTTCTTTGCAACTTTTAAGAGACACTTGTAGTAGGATATGCATATTTCATTCCTCAAGACTTCTGTTCCCCCTTGATTTTAAAAATATGTCTATGTCCTTGAGTAAACACTTATGAATTTTCTGTTAGTACAACATCTTTGCTAAAAGCTTGATTGCTTTGTTTCTGTTTGAGTGGTTAAATCACTATCCTACATGTAGGAACCCTGATTACTAATTATGAATTTTTATAACAGTTTGTCTGCCCAACATCACTGTTTGTGATTTGAGAACTCCACTTGAATAGCCAGATTGCAAAATAAAGCTTTTGCAAATAATTGACCTTTCCAGACTTTCAATTGCTTTTGAAGGGAAGTAGGAAATCTCTTGTCCCACAAGACACTTTATAGAGAGCCTTGATCTGACATTTTTTCCAACAGTTGCATCACAGTCTTGCCGTGGAAAGAGCACGTATGTAGGCACCTGTATGAACTTCATACTGCATTCATCACTGCTCTGCAGGTGGGCAAAGGATGAAATGTAGGTGTTGCTGAAGTGACAGGAGGACGTGCGTAATGTGTGACAGGATACATTTGTCCTTTTTTCCCAGAGTTATTTGTAGTTCAAAACAGTAGATTTGCTTATTTATTTATTTAATTTGTAACAACTTCTTTCTTTCTTAGTTCCTAAGAGCATAATCCAAATTCTAAGGCATGGGTTTAATAAATTTTAGGTCATATGTTAACCAGTGTTTGCCAAGAAGTAAATGAGGGTTTGTGGGTAGTTACTGCTGCTCAGCTGGTGAGCAGTAACACATTTAGTTGAAGCAGCCTCTCCTCCGTAGTATCGGGATAATTACTGTTTTGATGGAAGCATTTTGTATACTGAATCCTTGAATGTTTCTGGAAGTTTTTATGTCCTGGTAAGATGCTGTCTAGATGGGCAAAATGTTCTTTACATTCAGAGCTGCTGGCTTTCCAGAGACCGGATTATATACACCTGCTGTGTGTTTCCAATTGTGGATTATTTCATTCTAAGGATTTGTGCCATGGAAGTTGTTCTGTGAATATGATCTCACTCTCTTCCATCAGTGGAACAAATGGCCTTTGAAGCATTGGTTCACTTAGCGTTGGAGGTTTAAATACTTGGTTTAAACACTCTGTTTGTGCCAAAGTATGTCAGTATGGAAAATATACAAGGCATCCTGCATGTGGTCCCATTATGGATTAAGGAAAATGGAAAACAATTCAGGAGGAAAGTAACTAGAATTGGAGGAATGCTTTCAGTGCTTCCCTGCACATTCTGCCTGAAAACTCCTATGTAACCTGTTTGTTTTCTCACCCTCATACACCAAGTTAGCCTTGCCTTTGAATCAATCCCAGTCAGCACAAAGAAGGTTGGGTATTTTTATTATTTAACATTATGCTGGGTTTTTTCCTCCCCTCGGTTCTCCCTCTACACAGTGTACAACAGCCTCTGCTAGATCCACACGTAGCTACACGCCCAGAGCTCCAGGCTAGTGCAGTGACTGAAGTTTGCTTTTTCCCTACGCAGAGAGCAGCTGTAAATCATATTGTGGGTATGTGATGTTGGCCTAGAACCTATGTAATTTAGGAATCGGCTTGGGTTTGTTTTCTTGCTGCCACACCTCGAGAGTGCCATATGTTTTTGTCTTCGGCACTGTTGCTTTCTGAAGGAATCGCTTGGCTGAAAACCTGGTGTGATTTTGACTACGTGTCTAGGTTTGTAGAAGTATGTTGCAAGTGAAGACTACACCTGCATTTAAAGAGCCTGTTTCCTTAGGGCTTTAGGTTTTTTGTCTTTAAGATATGCTACGGTTTGTAGAAATTCCATTATCATCTCTTTTCTATACTACCAAAATAATAGTTTTGGACATATTCACGTATGATGTGAGAATTCCATCAGTGTTAGTTTAGATACTGCATTTTCCATGCATGGGGCTCTGACAGCTCATTTTTCTTCGATGAGACAACCTCAGACTGAGGCTATTGATTCTCCCTGGCTGTGTACGTAAGATAGCCAGACATCTTTTTTTTTTTTTTTTACCAAGGAAAAAAAGCCCGTTTCTCTCCTCTGGAGTTTAGTCATAAACAAACTTACACACAGATTTTGGATGGGCATTTCAGTGCAGGACTCCAGTAAAAAGAATTTTATTCCCAAGATTCTCAGCACTAATTTTAGTTAGCTTAGAAAGATGGTTGCTTAAAATAACTGTCACCTTACACCCCTTTCATTCAAAGGATCACAACCCATTAAGAAATAGAAATGAATAATATCTTTCCTATACTGACTGTGTTTCAAGTACTGCATTGATAAATTGCTATACATCCGTATTTTTCATGGCTTGACAACAGGATGGCTAGAGCTTTCCTTTTTTAAACACTGCTGACCCAAGCTACGTTAAGAATCCATCCCTCTCAAGGAGGCTGTCGAATGGTTGCTGTGGGTAATGGGCACCACAGTGCCGCAGCTAGGCTGCAGCTGGATTTGAAAGGTATTTTGGGAACTGTAGCAAGACTTGATTTAGACCTCACAAGGGTCACAAGGCAGTAGGGCAGATGCTTTTCACTACATATACTGACCTGAGAAAGCTTCAGAAGAAGTGGCTCAAGCTGGCAGTGCTGCTTCATTTATGCATATATGTACATACAGAGTGCTAGCCTTACCGCTTCAGTAGGAAACCCAAATTCGTGTTGCCAGTGGCTCCCACCTGGCACTGGGCTGGGTGGTGTGTAACACAGGAGAGTGGAAAGCGTGAGCGTACTGTGGCAAGGAACAGTATGCTCTGCACATGTAAGGAGTGGTACGTGTAGGTCTGCGCTAAGGGCCAGCGGTGCTAAGCTTTTCCATGGCATTACCCAAAACAATCATACTGAAGATCATGCATACATGGGTGCGGTGAGTGAGGTGAGTTTAGACTTGGATGTGAGCTGTAGCTTGGGTTGAAATCCACTATAAATACAGACATGGCAGTGATGTAAGTATGTCTAAAAAATAGTTGTAGCAGTAAGTACCTTCGTTTATAAATGTATATACATGCATATATATATATTTTAATTACAACCCTAGTCCTAGTATAAAACCTGCATGGAACGTCCCTGATCTGTAGAACAGAGAAGGATCTCACAGAGTCAGATGACAGGAAAGAGCTTGGACTTGGAACCCAACATCTTTATGTAGTTATTTCAGTATTTCTGTATGTTGATGTTATGTCTTGTTTTGTTTCAGTAATTTGCTGGCTAACTCCTTTAATTGTAACTGCCATTTGGCCTGGCTGGGAAAATGGTTGAGGAAGAAGAGAATTGTCAGTGGAAATCCACGCTGCTTGAAACCCTTTTTCTTAAAGGATATTCCAATCCAAGATGTAGATGTCCAGGACTTCACCTGCGATGGTAAGAAAATCCAATTCGATCTGGCATTTGTTATAATGTTGGCACCTCTGTGAGTGCCTCCCTTCCTGTCAAGCAGTACTGCACGGGAAACATTTGAGTTTAGTGATGAGGAAGAGAGCCATCTAGAGCTGAAGATGATTGTTCCCTATGAGTTTACTTTTATTCTTGATTTCCAATTTCTGAGTTTCTACCATCTACACCTAAATATAAGAAATAATTTACTATAGACAAAGGCTGTGATTTGTATAATCCTAATATAATCCTGGCCCATAAACAACTTCCTTATTCATACACTTAGTTAGTACTCTGAAGCCAGTCAGAATGGTGCTTGCTTGGAAAGTCTTTTAGTTTTGGATACTGTTCAGTTTCACCAATAACAATTATGAATACAGGGACTTAAAAAAGCTTAAATGTTATTTGAAACAACTCACTGATGCTTACTACTTTGCCAGGTGCATATAGTTTTAAAATAGGTGTGTATCCTGACATTCTTTCATTCTCCAGGTAGTTCTTTGTCTTCTGATCAAGAAGATTTTAGAGAAAATAAGGAGAAATATTGACTGATGAGTGCCCTGCTAACTTGACTTGTAGGCTGTTAAGGGCAGATATGCTGGTGCATTTTATTACCTTTTATGAGGACTTCCAGTATTATTTTTTACCCTCAGTGCTCTTGGGTACATCCAGTAGAGGAAAGAAAGAAACAGATCTATCTCAACTAGTCCTTCCCTCAATTTAAAAGAGGAAAAATGTGACATAATGGCAGCTGGCTGTGTGCTCTTAGGTTGCAGCACCGTGTCTCTGTGCTGGTCGACTCAGGCTGCCTGTACTCACCAGCAGTTCTGTGGTTCCTCTCACTGTTGTCTAGAGAATGTGCCACCAAGTGTTCCCTTCCCCTGTGATACTGCAGCATGCATTTGTCTTATGTTTTGCAAAGCCTGTTCCTTTTGGGGAAAATCCATGCTTTAATGTTCTTAACTTCAAAGAGTCAGTTTCTTCTGCAGAAACACTATTGTTCTTCAATTACAAGATTTAATCTGATGTTTATGGACCTCTGAATCCATTTTTGGAGAAAGTAGATATTTTTATGTGTGTACAGATGGATCGCCAGCAGTTGGAAGTATGCTGCTCAGTTTGTTGTTTGCCTGGTTATCCTTGTCAAAAACAATGCGGTTTTACAATTCAGATGATAAATGAAGTGCCAGGCTGACTTTAAAAAGAAAAAAATTGACATCTAAAAGCTGAATTAAAAAAAAAAAATCTTCCTAAAGCAGAGTAAATAGTGAATATGATCTGTCTAGATGAATTTAAGAGCAATGAATGTTCTGGGCAAGTTCTCCATTTCAACTAGTAGATTGGAGGTGTGGGAGGATTTCAGATTCACATAACTGTACTGTAATTGGCAAAATTACAGAGAAGTAGATAATCCTTAAAAAAATATTTATTTAAAAACATTGCTATTCAGGTTTTGAACTGATGCTCCTGTTGCCTAAAGAACCTGTGTGAAGGCAGGTTGAGCCGAAGCATTGAATCTACTTTAAAGGATTGTGATGGTTACCGTGGATTCAGGGTCCGTGTAAGCAGCTGTCATCAAAGTACGTCGCTCTGGGCCGTGAAGCTGACTTCCTAATACTCCCTTTCTCTCCCTCTGCAGGTAATGACGAAAGCAGCTGCTTGCTTTCACCTCCTTGCCCTTCCCAGTGTACCTGCGTGGACTCCGTAGTACGTTGCAGCAACAAAGGGCTGCGGATATTGCCCAAAGGAATTCCCAAAGACGTGACTGAGCTGTAAGTTACCTTTCATGTACCTCCTTTCTTGAGAAGTTCATGAAATTACATCACAGTGAGGCTTTGTAGGCCCTTGGGGGTTTTGCCTTCGACTTCAGTGACTGGCGTTTTTGTGCTTTGGCGCTTTCCATATGCTCGTTGTTTTGATACATACTTGTCCCTCGACTGAATACATCGCTCTGTAAGGGGAACAGAGTTTATCTGTCCTTGTACCCATTAATACTGTGTGTAGTGAACATATGCATATATTAGCATCAAATAAACCTGTAGCGCTTCTGAGGAGCCTAAGCTCACAACAGGCAGTTTGAGAGGATGATGAAAATAGCCTGACTTGGGCAGCTGGGAGCTAATTATCCTCTGAGGAAATTTTTTTTAAAAAAAAAAGGAAATCAAGCCAGTGGTGGAGACAAACAATGAATTCTTTTCTCCAAACATCTTGAAATGGCTAAAATAACAGATAATTAGATTAAATTGTAAAGTAAATTCATCCTAGTTGAGAACCGTCTTTCTAGTCGTCTTTTCATCTGCCCCTCACTCTGACTTTATACTGGGGTTTGGTTCTTCCCATGGAAAGAAAATACACTGGTGGAACTGCTTGGCTTAAACAATTGGCAATAGAAAGACTGAGCTTTCCCCTTTAGGTGTTTATTCTAATCTATCCCAGGTGAGTTGTTGCTGAAACTTGTTACAGTCTCATCAACATTTCTACGTGAAAGTAATTGGTTGAGTTAGTTGGTATGTTCAGTGAAGTTTGCAATAAATTAAACTGTCATTCTGCTATTTTTTAGTATCTAGTATTATTTTTCCTATTTAGTAACAAGGCAGCTGATGAGTAAGATACACATCTTTTTACTCCCTTCACAGTGGGAGAGTGGGGTTTGCGCTGGTTTCACCAGCGTTGTAGTCAAATACAGGATTATGTTGCTGAATGAGGAGTGTACTGAAAGTGTCTTTGGTAACTAATTAACATGGAAATTTTGCAGTAATGAATACAACCTTGGAGCACTGTTAGCCAGGGCATGGATAATTGTGGTTTGAATTAAAAGCCAAGTCCTGGCCTGTATTCCCTTATATATTGCCATCAGATAAAAAGTCTGCAAGGTGGTTTCTGCTGTGTTCTTGTTCAGGTTTCATTGCGTTCAAATGTAACTTGCCAACAGTAAGATATCACAGATGTATCTTTGATTTCCACTGCCACACTGAGGAATTTTTATGTTTAAATTTTGCATGTTGAGTTTTACTGATACTATCTGATACACTGCCGACATAACTTTCACAAAAAGAGTTAAATTAATCTCACATTCTTGAAAACTGCTATATTTCTTAAGCTATTTCTTGGCAAATGAGGCAATAGCCTGGAACTGAGCAGTTTCAGTTCATAGGAGTTTACGTGACTGTCTTCTTCAGTAGGAGCCTCTCGGCTGTGCAAGCCTCTAGTTTGGCTTTCTGCTTTCAGTCCAGAAATGTGTCAGCAGAACACAGTCCGCCATGGACTGGCTGGCTCTGAATATTTCATGTTCTGCAAATATAACCCTGAATCTGTCCCAGCTGTCTCAAAATTCAATCCTGATTTCACTCTCCTCTCAACCAACATAAGCTGAGCTCCTTATTTGTATCTATACCAAAAGATGAGCTGCAGGTACTGAAGCTAGGAAGTCCATGTGTTTGTGGAAACTGCGACAAGCAATAAATAAATAAACAAACAATCTTACTTGCCTTCCTTCTGCTTCCAGATTGAGCTAAAGATGTTGCCCATAATCTAGAAGGGACTGTATCAACTGGGTCCCCAGTTGCTGGTGTGAACTTAAGCATTTTTATTGGTCCGTGTTTGAGAATTGTCACTGCTGCTGCGGTAAACGACATCTGCTGTGGAATCCCACCTTGCCTCATTTTGAGGACAGCTAAAATTTGGCAGGGAGAACCCAATGGCTTTCTGGGCACAGAGTGAAAGAGAGTTGCCTTGTTCAATCTGTTTAAATTGTTCTTATTTCAATCCACGAGCTTCCTTGTCTTTTCCTCCAATTCTTCTCCTCCACTAGAGGAGGAGGGGAGCTGAGCGAGTGCTGGGTGGTACTTAATTGCTGGCCGAGGTTAACCCACGACAACTTCTCACACCAAAATACTCCCATTTCCCTAGAGCAGTCCTAGATCCCTTGAACTGTGTCCGAAGGCTGAGGTATCTTAGAATCATAGAATCACAG
>NW_010253362.1:0-34528 GCF_000690775.1 Eurypyga helias
CCGCCGCCTCCCCGGGGCCAGAGCGGGACTCGGCGCTGACGAAGGACGGCGAGGGAGCCGAGGAGGGGGAGAAGGATGAAAAGAGTGAAAGCGAGGATGGGGAGCGGGAGCAGGAGGAAGAGGAAGAAAAGGATGCCGAGAAGAAGGAGAAAAACAGGGCAACAGCGGCCGCGGAAGCGTGCAATGGCACAGAGCCCAGCGTGGCCACGACTTCTCCCAATCGGACTGCCGAGCAGGAAGGAAATAAAACCATATCGGGTGAAGAGCCAAACCAAAACGTTGCCCCCACGGCTGGAGGTCCCGAGGAGGAGAGCTTTGCCGAAGCAGAGACTCAGCCCCAGCCGCTTCCTTCCACCCAAGTGCCGCCAGCGTTCACCAACGACGTTTACCTGGGGAAGATCCCAAGAAGACCACAGACAACGAGAAAACCTCCTCCAAAGGAGGACAGGTTTCCAGAGGAATACCCCTCAGACAATAAATTCATCACCATCAACCCAGGTGAGTGACATCTGGGGAAACTGTTTTTACCATCATAAAACTCTTGGAAAATTATTCAAGCCAAATTCCTTAGTGATTTCCAGGAGATACAACATTTTTGTGGTGCCTGGCTTCCTCTGATGGGCAGATTGTCACAAGACCCAACCACAAATTGCTATTGGGGGAGGAGAGGGAGAAGGATCGTTTTTTATTTTATTGGCACAGATTCATTCCTTGTGTTTCTTACTGGTAGAGAAGATTTGGAAAAATGCTAACGCCCTACATTAAGAATTTTATTTTTAAAAAAGGTAGGGGAATGCAGTGAACTATAGCTGTGAAATTAATTTGGAAGAGTGGTTGCTGTGCCAGTCTGGTGTTTCATGGGAAGGTTGCTGTGTATGCTGTAAGCTAATTTGGTTTATCTGCATGATTCTCCCTGATTGGGCTTGGAGGTATTCTCCCAAACACAGGATCATCGCTGGTTTATTTCTCACCACAAAACCTATATACTCTGATCTTCCAAGACAAGGCACTTTTTGCACTAGGGTTACCTTCTATTTTTCCTGTGGGGGAAAAAAAAGTCTTAGCCAGGCAGAGTCACGTATATTGTTTGTCCTGATGAGAATTACCAGTGCTGCTGTGTACACCAGCTCTGGAGGTAGGTACCGACCCCACAGTATGTGCACAGCAAATACGACCTTTTGGAAGCGTGCCCGGGTGATCTGCATGTGCACCAGGCCCTGTGTGGTCAGGGTTTGCCGTGCAGGCCTATGCAAGCAGGTATCTCCTGGTGCTCCCAGCTCACTGTGCACGTGTTTCTTCTTGGGGAGCTCTGGGCACCAGTGAGGAAAACAGATCTTATAGCTGCGAGGAGCAAACAGAGCACATGCGTATGGATTTATTTGCAGAGAAAGCACTGCGATTTAGAAATGACAATGAGTTTATCTGAGCAATTATGGGTATTACCACAGCACTTATAAGATAGCACACAATTTTTGTTTGCCTTTTTTTCTGTTATTGTTTATTTTGCTAATCTATAAACTGTTCTGTAATTTTGTTTTTCCATCAAAGCTGCTCTAGAGTACTGTGAAAAAAAAAACTTCCATATTTATTTTTCTCTACCTTCATGAACACAAAAATGCAGACATTGTGCACTCAGTTATAGCTCAGAACCAATTTTAAAACAAAGCTAAGTCCTATCTTTAATAACATTTGTTACAGAAATGCTGACCCGACTCTAACGCTGTGAATCATAACTGTTCTGTGAGAGAACAGATTAACAGTGCGGAAGCCAAGAAACCTGCAGCAGGTTGTGCTGATTTTTTTAAAATACGCTGCTGTTTTTCTTATTCCTCTGCTGGAAATGTTCTTCAAAGTCCAGTGCTCCCACTGAATATGGTCTGAGATGCCTCTCAGTCAGTTTTCAACATGCCACTTGCCCTGATCACCTCCTTATCAGGAAGGAGGGAACTTGTGCTCGCCCTGCTTGCAGTGTTGGGAGGAAGCATGCAGCACCATGTAGGTTCAAATCCCAGCAATTCCATCTGCCTGGGTAAACCTGCCTCTGAAATAGTTGTCTTCAGTTCTTCCTGCTTTCTGCTTCCCTGTTTTTCATGTGCCAGTTTCTTGGATGGCCTGAGTACAATGTCCCTATATAAGACCTAGAAAGGGCCTCATGGCTTATGTTCAGCCTTATAAATTGGAGGAAAGATGGGGAGTTGGACTTATTTCTTAGCTTATGACAAAGGGGTTGGTATTAGATAGGGCTTTTATTCCATGGTGAAGACGAAAAAGGTGAAAACCAGTGAGATGGGAAAATATTGTTAATATTGCTAAGAAGTATTTACTGGTTATTGTGAATTGTATCACCTTAGTCTGTGATCACAGAATCACCTAGCAGTGATTTCTGCATCTTTTTAGCATGCAGAGAACTATCACTGACAGTGGTTCAGTACAGCTTTGCCTCCTACTAGACAGCCTCCTTTAAGAGTTCTGCTCACTTGGAGGCTTGAAGTGACCCTGCTTGAAGACTGCACGACTGTCTTGAAATGGCTCAGCAAATGAGGTTTTCCATGCTCAGATATGGAGAAAGGATAAGTTACTAAGATAATGGTGTCTTACGGAAATGCCTTCCGTGTGCAGGCAGTGACATCTGAAATAACCAGCACGTTAGCTGGGAGAAAAGATAAGTGATAGAGTTGCCTGTTTCACCCAAAACTAACCTTAGTTAAATCTTAGTTAAACCTCTGGTGACATACCCGGGAGGAGGAGGAACAGTACCATATTTTCAACTTCCCAGACAAGCCTCTCCCAGGCCCCTCAGTGCAATGAAGAGGACCCTTGGCAGCAAAAGGCCTGGGAATGACTATTCAGACATTTAACAGGGCCCATTTATGTCGTTTTCCTCGGGATAGAGGTACATTCCCTGACCTTGACCTCCAGGTGGAAGAAATGAGACTGGTCACAAACCTGGTGACCCTGTGTCCAGACATTGGGAAGGGCTAATGTGAACATTTTGGGATGTTTCTTACTGGCTTTGGGACAGAGGCCTTCAGTCTGAATCTCTTCGCAGCAGGTGTGAGGACCTTGTCCTTCAAAGTCTCTTCAGGCAAGTCCTTTTCTTTCTATCTTGTGTCACCAGGCTTCTGCAGTGGACAGCTGAGGTCTGCCTAACCTGGACTAGGTTAGAAAAGACCTCGCATTAGCCCAGATGTTGTACGAGATGTGTCTGAGCAGGGCCTGGCTGGCCTGGTGGGAGTGCCACCCCTGTGAGAAGACTCTTGGGAGTGAAGGAGAAGGAGCTATTCTCCAGGCTGGATGTAGGTTACCAAAGACACATGCCAGTAAAACCCGGAGCTGGTGAACTGGTTCATCAATCACACACTAGCATGAAGCTTTAGACTAGTTGCTTCGGCTTGTTTTCTACAGTAATATGGAAATTTGCAATTCAGACAGGCCTGACCTGGCTCACACAAGGAGATGCGTTCAGGGAAACTCCAGACATAAGCAAGACCTCTTCCTATGAGAAAGGGCCTTAAAGGTTTTCCTTAGCAAGGTAAACCTGAAATCAAGACAGTGACCAGCGAAGCCAAGAGGACATTGCCAGAAGTGTCTGAAAGCATTGCTGAGCATTGGGATGGCTGAAAGGGGATGAAGGCCAATTCCAAAGTGAGCAGAAAGAACGTACCCGTAGCTTACTGTGTCCCATAGAGGACAGAAACATTTTTGGATGCATCTTTTCTCCAGGGAATCAGTTTTTTAAAAGCTGTCAAGGTTTCAAAAATGTTTTTGTGAGTAGAAAGTTTAATCATTTTAAAGAGTAGAAAATTGTTTTGTAACAATGTACACTTGTAAAATTAATTATATAGCATTGAATTAGCAGTTGTAAGGAGATAACTGAATGGGGAAGTACTCATGAGTGTGGATGATTAGGGGAGAACAGGGAACACATGAGAAATTACAGGGAAAGTGCGAGGCCAATTAGTGCAGCAAGGCTCATTTTCTTTTAGTGCTTATTTCACACGCACATACACACACACCTCTCCTGAGGCCATGTCATTATTTTCCAAATGGCACTGGCCTCTTCTTGTCTGGTGGTATCGGCCAACACTAACGATTTTCTTCTGTCACTGAACGCTGGCTGGCATTCTCCTCTTTCATTTTCCTATCATCCTTTTCTCTGTTTTGGTGCCCACATTAGACTAATTGTACCTTTGATCTGCAACTGTTACACACGCAGCTGCTCAGCATTGTCCGTGACTCTGAAACCTGAAAATTAGAAAAACAGCAATTAGAACGATGGTCTACCCAAAAGAAAAAAGAGAAAGAAACCAGCATGATTCAGTTTAATCAGGCTAGGGCAGATATTATCCTACGGAGTTCTGGTTTGCTGTGCCGGACAGTTAAACAGCTCCAGTGTATTTGACAGGAGATAACGAATGGGCTGGTGTGAGCGAAGTACTAGATGTCTGCTTGGGACTTTTCCCTGAGGCATGAGCTGGGACGGAGAACAGATGTGGGTTTGGCCCTTGGTCCAAGCTTCAGCCAGGTCCTCCCGTCCCTCAACGCTCAGCCTCTTCTGCCGAGCTCCTCCCGTGGGAGGGCTTTGTAGAGAGATCCTGATGTGCAGGGTTAAACTGCAAAGCTGGCGTATGAGAGAATTTTGAATTTTTTTGGCAGAGACTGAATTTTGGTTTTTAGAACAGTCTTTGCCAGGTCTGAGGTTACAAAAACCTTTTGGGGATAACCTCATTAAGATAATTAAACATCTGTGTAATTCTTTCTTTCTCCATACGTGGCAAGGATTACGAAGCTGTATTTTCCTGTGGCACTTGAGCCATTTTGCATGGCAACTTACAGGAGCAAACAGCAGAATGGCTTGAAAAGAAAAGGATTGAATTATTTGATGTTTGCAAACAGTATGAATTTCCGTTATCTCACATCAGGATTAAATAGCATTGGCATCTGTTTAGAAAAGAGTGAGAAGCAGGCTTAGTGGTGCACAGCCTGTAAGTATGGCTGCTGCAGCAACGCCTTTAAAGAAACAGGGAGAAAATAGCTGCACAACGGCCTGAGCTTGTAGCAAAGGTAATACTTTTTATAAAAACATGCATTTGCCTTTTCATCATTTAATAATAAGGCCGATACTATTTTCCAGAATTACTTGATACCTTTGTATAAGTCCACGATTTCATTTACTCAGAGGAAGGATGAGCGGGTGGCTTTCTCTGAAGAGGCCGGGTGCTGGGCAGCAGTTCAGCAGCGGGGTTTTCCCTTGGCCTGCAGAACATTGTCAGAGTGAACGGTATCTGTAACAGTACAACAAACAGAACTTTGTCCTGGCAGTTTGTGCAACAGCAAGGGACGATAAAGGTAGATAGGTTATATATTTTAGCTATTGCTTATTATAGCAAGCAGTGTTACTTAAGGGAAATAAACATCTTTCTGTTCTCGGGAACCGATTTCCAAGAATACGCAGAAAAACAGTACATTTCACAAATCGTAGAGTGCCTTTCTCTTGCCTTGACCTTTGTGCAGAAGTTGCGCTGCCAAAGCCGCCCGTGCTTCCTGATGCCCTCTCAGTGCCTGGGCCATGGTGGAACCGCTGAATGGGTGGTTCACAGGAGTTACGGGTTTTTCCAGACGCAGGAGTGGGTTTAGCAGGGCCGGGGCTTGTATCGTGTGGGACCTCCTGAAACAGATATGCTGCAATAGTTTTTATTCCTTCCTACTGGGATGAATTCCAAGCCAGTAAAAGGCAAACTGAATTAATTCAACGCAGGCATATGCCACTGGAAACTGTTTACATTTCTTAGCAAAAATGGAGTTTCCTGGTCCATTTTATAAGCGGCTCCTTCTCTCCCCAAAGTACAGCGTATGGTGGGCACCGTTACAGGGATTTGCTGTTGACGCTACCAGTGCTCAACATTCTTCCTTCAGAAAAGAGTGAAATGCTATTTTTTATTTTATAATATTTTGTTCTGTAGGAGAAGAGGAAGCTATAACAGCTCAGATCTGTCTTTTTATGTGTGTTATTTTCTTTAGGTCTTTTCCGAATTACCCAGGGTGCTGCCTTTCCCAGGGAAAGTTTTTCCGAGTTACCCAGGGTGCATGGCTCTTCTGCCATGACTCTCAGGAGACAGGCACCAGCACTCTGGCCGTACTGCTGTACTTCTGGCCTCAGCTGTCATTCTCGTACCATCTTTGGTGGCAGTGGGTTGTTTAAGCTCTCTCAACACCTCACTTAAGCAGTGGAAAACACCTAAGACTGTTTCTTCAACACCAGCTCCGGAACGGTCTCTTTTATTTTTCTGAAGCGCATCACTGCTCGGGCATTCCCAACTGGAATTGCGGGGCCAGCCATCAGCATGCAGGAATGGCGTTTGCTGTTCTGGCACTCGGCACGCTGAACGCTTTCGTATCCTCACGTCTGTGGTGCAGGGAGTTGGCAGGGTCAGAGAAGCGTGTTCTCCGCAGCAGGCTGAGTAAGGAGCATCGTGAGCACTGCAGAATTTAATAGTGTGCACTGGGACTCCAGCTCGTGCTGTGCTTACAGTGGAATTTAATTTTCTTCCCATGCAAACAGAAACATATGTTTTTGTGTTGAAATGTGTGGAGGTAAAACTAAACAGAATCCTGTCCTTGGAGAGAAGTGAAGCAACACCCTCATGGGTGTAAGGTGGTGGGACTATTTGGCTCTCCTATGAAGTTTTTTTGCTTTGTCCCTTTTACCATTCTGATTAGTAACACTTACCTCACAGGCTTAATTTTTTTATGCTGTAGAATGATTTTAAATGCACTGATAAAAAAACAGTGCCTCGGGGCTTATGATTTTTGCAAGTTTGGCAAATACGGAGAATAAACCTTTACTCTAATTTTGGGGTTGTTCTTTTCCTTGTTCTTTGCTAGTCAGGGAAATCAAAGACCTGTCTTAAAAGTGGTGTGTTGTATATTATTAATATGCTGTGACGAGGAAAGCTCACCACCTGCTTGGGGCACAGCTTTACGTGCCCATTCTGCAAAGCGGCACTGGGTAACCTCGGTAGCCTTCCTTACCGACCTGGGAGACAACTGGCTGCTCATCTCTCTTTTGATCCCTTCTGTGCTCAGTGCATGCCCACTTCCCCCAAACATCCCTCTGATTAGCACCTCATTTGGGCTGCTTGCTAAAGGGCATTACCTCCATCAGCCTGGTTCTTAAAACTGGAAAGATTTCTTGCTGGGCTTGCAGCAGCCTGCAGCCTGGCTCTGTTTTCAGCAGTCAGGCAAAAGCATTTACAATTAACCTTTACTTCCACGATAGTTGAATTTTACTCCTGCCTATGGAGGAGTATAATCTAAATGCTATTAAAATAGAGTATGACTTCATATTATGTGACATCTGGTGACTTCCAATTATCTGTGTTTTGCCTGCCTATGGTGAAAAGGCAATTATGTTCTTCTGGTAGGATTTGCAGCAGTTTCAGAAGATATGATAATAAAATACTGAACGAGGGCAAGGAAGCACGTTGGTAAGGAAAGACTCACGTAGGTGAAGCAGTAGAAGTCAAGTGTGTACGTTTCAATCCTCGTTGAAATCTGAAGCTGTTTACGCTAATCCTTTCCCATTACGTCCCGCTGACAGGTATTGATCAACTACCGCCCGTTTGGTAGGAAACACGAGTAAGATACTGCATCCGCTTCTGTGTTTTTCTTTTATCATTCTGTCTCAACCAATTTATTCGTCGAGTCTACATGAATTTACACAATTAGGTGGCTTTTGAAATGCGCTGATACAGGGCCTCTGCTCATTGGCTGCAGTACTTGCAGAACCTCTAGATATTCATCTTCCGTACGATAGAGCAATTTTAACGAGATGTCATGCGAAAAGTGAAACGGAGTTACTCGGCCAGATCTCAGGGTATTGACCAACTTTAATTTTGTTCAAAAGCTGTGGCATAATGATTTCTTCTGTCAGTTACAACACATCCTATCCATTCATCCATCCATCCATCTTGACAATCCATATGCTAAAAAGTGCTTTCGTACGCAGGAACTCACCAGATTGTGACAATTCTGCAAATGATGTGACATGACACCCAACATGTTGAGGATTTTTTTTTATTTTAAGACAGTTACCAAGAAATTTATTTCTGAAGCGAAGTATTACACTGAGCTTTGCAAACGGGGCTGTCCTGTAGTGTTGAGAAACAGAGTGCATTCGCCTGCAAAGGCTGGTGACCGAGCAAAGTGTTTGCTTTGTTGCTGTGGGGAAATGACTGAGTGGGGTACTCCTCATCTGATAATAGGTGCTTGCAGGATAGAGTCCTAAAATTGTCTATGAGACTGTAATTACAAGCAGTAGTAAAATCCAAGCCATATGTGGCAATAAACACCATACTTCTGTGCTCTCATGTCCCAGACTAGAGACAAATGGAGTCCCACCCTGCAGTTAGAAGATCTTTGCTCTGTTTACTCATACCATGTAAAATGGACAAGCTATTTGTTTTACTTACACATTTTTCCATACAGTAATTCTCTTTCCATTTAGTGATTGTCTTTGTTATGTGTTTAACACACAGCTGACAAGAACAGCTCCAGCATGGCCACGAGACCTTCTCCTGGTAAAATGGAATGGATCATCCCGCTTATTGTGGTCTCAGCACTGACCTTCATGTGCCTCATTCTTCTCATTGCTGTGCTTGTCTACTGGAGGTGAGCCTGTTTCCTTTTGATTGGAAACTGATTATGATTTAAAACACATTTCAGGTGGGTTTTTTAATGTGGTCCTGTGTTAGGTTTTTTTTTTATTAGATGTTATGGCGACAGATACATTAGAGAACTCTCTGGATGCTGGAACAGCTCTGTCAGTTAGCTATTCAGCTGTCTTAACTATGGATTTTTGAATCATGAAAATGAGCTTGTTAGAGCTCGAGCAGTGGTAGAGCCAGCTGTAATGCCAACAAATATTTTCACACTAAGTCCCTCCAGTATAGCTATCAAAAGGTATCTTTGTCTTGGCCTTCAGGAGAGGTGGTCGTGGGAGAAGAGCTCGGTGAGGCTGGACTTGGTTCCAGGGTGGCTTTGCCGCAGACCTCCTGAGTGGTCTTAGGCAGCTCTTTTCTTCCTTTGACAAGAAAGGGGGATGAGCTTGTGTCAGGTTACATAGAGATGCTCTGAGTAGTTCTTTTGCAGTGGTGAAGTGTTCAGAAGTGCAACCTACAAGGTCTTGAAAGTAAAGATTACCTCTCAGAAAGAGATGCTGTCCTTTACACCCGAGAGGCGACGAGGATTAGCGTCAACACAACCATCTCCATTTGATTTAGAGTAGCACCTTCTTGGGCCAGAACCAGAACACAAAAACACCCCGTTTGTCTGGTAGTGAAAATTAACCAGGGATTAGCCTCACAGCAGGTACTGAGGAATTATTTCAAAATCTGATTAGGTGGGACACAGAAAAGTCACGTTGATGAGAAGTAGCAGTCCATTGATAATTATATTTGCAGAAACAATTAAAAAACGACCAAGCTGTTTTTCAGTACCCCCATTTCACTGGCTATTGATTGGCCAAATTGTTGAGGCTTTGAAAGAATATTAATAGCTAGATGTCAATAGTGAAAATCCTTTCTATTAGCATTTGCAAGTAATTAACATCATTGCAGTAAGACAATGAATAAAATTGCAGTGGTATGTGCACAAAAGCTGAAATTGGAAAGGTTCTGAAGGTTCTGTTGTTCCCTGTCCTTCAGTATATATTTTCTTCATGTGGAGGGCTAAACTTGGTCACATTCACAGCAGGCAAGCCCTTGAAGGATATGGTATATCCTGAGGCACTGTAATGAGGGGTTAGTATTTATCTTGCCTTGGTACAAAATACTCTTCTAAGGAGGCAGGTTTTGAAATGAAATGCTAACAGCTGTTATCAAGAAGAATGTTGGTACCTCTCATTGTTTGGAAAACATTTCCATTTCCTGCAATTTCACTAATGGAGCGAGAGAAATAATTGCAAAATTAGCGTTTAATTCGCTCAAAGAGCAACAAATACCGTCCCTGAGAAGATACTAAAGATGAAAAGTACTGGCTTAGTGACCAATAGTTAAGGACTAATTTTTTATAAATATTGGCTTGTATTATAGATCATAATATTACTCGAGTCTAAAATTAAGGTATGTTAATTAAAAGTTAAATACTTTTTGTCTTCAAAATTCCTAACCATCCACCTCATAAAATTTTTATTAGCTTTGCAATAACAAACATGCACATAAATCAAGGAAGACACACGAACAAAGACTTTAACTGAAACCAAATTGCAATTCCTGTAATGTTTGTTGTTTTCCTACGGATAGCAATTGTTTCTTATCTGCTGTCCATAATAAGCCTGAGTAGTTAGCATTCGTCAGTGGCTTTGGTAATATTATGAGCATTGTCATTAATATTCTTGACAGCAGTGGATCAATTTTTTGTGTATAATTGAAACTAAAAACAAACAAAAAAAAAAGTGGAGATTAAAAATTAATATAGACATGGAAAGTGTGTCGTGAGGCAGTCACAGGTTTTTGAAAAACACGAAGCAAGAAATTGAGGAACAGTAAACAAACTGGAAAGCACATGTGCACTACCTTCAGAATAATCTCCTGTGTCTACCTTCGTAGTTCTGAGGATTTTTTAATACATACTGAAGTTGTATAAAAAACGTCCACATGTGTTTTAGGATAAATCAACAAGCAACTGGAACACGAATCGTCCACAGTAACATTTCACGTTGTGCAGGCCATGTCATTGAAGTGGCAACGCAGCGGTTTTTGTGCCCTTTTCAGTGTGATTACCTTTCCTTGGGAAAAATAAAATGTTTATCTCTGCAAGGGTTTTAAACTAAGGGAAAAACGGATCCTCAAACACCGCAGAGTCTAATTTACAAGTTCGAAAGGAACAGTGATCTGGGTTTTCAGGAAGAAATACTTAGCTTAGAATGTAATGGGCAACATATGGAATAATTTGCTAAATAACACCATCAAAGCAAATGGCATGAAAACGAGTTTGAGACAGATTTTTCAGTAAGGGAAGCGTGGTATTGAAGTGCACAGCAGAGAAACGCTTGCTATGAAAGGAGAACCCTCAAGGGGACGGGCGTGCTGGACCAAGGGGTCTCTTCTTGCACTGCGCTGCTTTGTTTTGGTGTGAGAAAAAGCATTACGAAACAAAACTCAGAGAACTAGAAATGCAGAAGAGACATGGTTACCCTTTGGCAATGCATTTTGAGGATAAAACAAATGATATTTTCACTTCTGTGGTTTTGAGCATTTGTGGGATGAGATGATTTGAGACCAGAGGTGACATAAGTAGAACAATGAAGCAGAGCAAAGCCTTCTGCTTGTTTGCATTGCATCGATGCTCTGCTATCTAGGGACCAAAAAAAAGGAGTTGGGGAGGTTGCTTGTGAAGATTTGGCAAAGCATTTATCTCTTTTTGGGTTCTTTGTAACTCTTTCTGTGATAGCAACGAAATAAGTTTTGTGATGATGTCTTATTGTAAGGAAGCTTCATTTTCTGTTCCCTTTATTTGAAAAAGAGAGTGATAGGAAGCAGTCACTGAGGAAGCTTTTCCTTTATCTGTTGAGCTTTCATGCTGTGTTCATTAGAGACCTTGTAATTGAATATATTTGGAAATGATCTGTGCAATTTCTGAACGAGACTCCCTTATTTGCAGAGATAATCTGCTGTTCTCAGTTCCTTTTCTGTGCAGATCCTGGACAAATGGCAAAAGAATATGATTGATGTGGAAGAGAAAGGGTCACTTCCATCTTTTTAGCACGATGGCCATCTCAGTAATGAGAAGGGATGGGAACTCGCAGGCAAGCAGCAGCTCTGGATCACCTTTCTACTGAAGTTCCCTGCCTTCAGCACTTTTAATGGCACTGCTGTGCGAAGGGGGCTGGGTGATTTGAAGTTGGTAGAGTGAAAAATAAACTAGGTCAGCATAATGAAACTGTAAAAATTGCGCTGCCTCGTACCCCAGAACAAGGAGGAGAGCACCTTCGCAGGGTGACAAACCACCAGGTTCACTGGGGCTGGTGGCAGTTGGGCTTCCGGGGCAGGGGGGACAGTGATGGCTGGAGTTTAAGTTTCCTTCTGTGCACTTTGATTCCTCTTGTGGGAAAAGCTGGCCTGGCCAATCCCTGAATCCATGAGCTGGCATGGGCAGGATGAAAGGGACTGTTGCTGCCGGGATCTCCAGTGCGTGAAACTGAGTTCTTTTAGCATCGAGTCAAGAATTTGGATCTTAGCAGGCAGAGTAGGTGAGGACACCAGATCCTCGTTTTACTCAACGTGTAGCTTCATCGTTGTTTCTGCAGTGGCGCAGTGGTATTTCTTTTTCTGCTTTCATTCCTTTCGTACTAGTTCCTGAAATTGTGTGCTGTAGGGACAACACTGGGTATTTCTGAGAACTGTTCACTGGGATTTTAGGATCTTTTGCTGGAGCACTACTAGCTCACCTAGAGCCTGCTAAAACATGTGCATTGTAAGGGGCAGTCCCCCAACCACGTAATTTTTGCATTTCGGGGCATTTGCTTTGCATCTGTGATTTTATACCCAGACTCAATATCATGAGATCCTTCTGCAGTTCCTTAAGGTCAGCTTAAAACTTGACTTGGACTGTCTGCAGCCTTTGCCACTGTTATTCTCACAGTCTTTTCTGCAAGCTCTGAGAATTGCAGTGTGTTTGGTAGTGACCTCCAAACTATTCAGGGATTGAGGGCGACCTCAGTTTTTTTGCAACAAGATGAGTTCCTATAGCATGCTGAGCCATAATATGGCTCGAAACATGTCTTTTCTAGCACTTCCGCTATATTCTGTTGCAAATTGAACAAATCCTGAGTATTGACACTTTAAGGGAAACCCAGGGTCAGCGCCACTTGCGTTTTCGCAGAGGTGACGGGGGGTGACTAGAGTTGGGAAATCAACTAAAATGCTTTGATACACATTAACTTCTGTCATTTTAGAAAAAAAACCCCCATATTTTAGGAGTGACTGGTGACCTTCCACTGTTTGCTTTCCATTCTGATTTTTAATCTAAACACTGCAATGCTATAGACTGTGGTTTCAAAGGGAAAAATAAGCAGAGAATATTAAGAAGCAATTAAGATTTTAGAGTTTAGCCAACAGCAACTTTTAAATGGGAACTAAATTATAGCCATTTCTCATTTTCAGCTAAGAGGAAGAAATTAATTCACAACTATAGCTGGAAAGTTTTCTTTTTCTTTCTTTTCAGCAGCTACCATAATTCACCTCTGAATTATTGCCACCATCAACATCGTGATCCCAAAGACAAAGCGGGAATATTGTATTGCATCTCTTATTAAATCAAGCTGTTTATACAGTGCTAATATGTTTACATTCAGGAGGGATTTTTGGAACAACACAGCTGCTGCCTTTCAAAGAGCAAGCAAGCTTGCATTGCTTGTTTATAGTCGTGTGCGTATATGAGACAGCTTGGGAAAAAGATGTCTTCAATTTGCCTTAGGTAAAACCCTATAGAATTTAGCAGACAGTGAGTTTTCTTAGTTTTTTGTTAAGCATCCTCTTGGATCAGACAGAATCCTTGGGACGGGTCCTGTGGCAAAGCCTCGTACTTCTCTGGCAGAGTCTTTCTGAGCAGGAGCAGTGACATTGAGCACCAGGAGATGTGGGCTCTTTTTGTGACTCGGCCATTGATTTTCTGCGTGACCCGAGGCCAAGTCACTTACGGTTTGACAGTATTGTTGTTGAACTCTGTGGCAAAGACCTCACTGGGAGCAAGCTCAGGTGTTCAATATTTCAGCATCTGAGTTCTGTCACTGCTAAAATAGCACCGGAGAAAATTGGTCAGTCGTGTTTGTAAATCAGTCTGTGATACAGAAGTGAAAGCTGCAACACAAGACCAAGAAGGGTTGTAGTTACCATGTCTAATAACCACACCTTGGCGAACTGCCTTTTAGTGTTAAATTCTGGGGAACTTGCATAGCTCCATAGCTAAGACAGTGTTAAAACTTCACTGGGGGGAAAAAAAAAGAACTTCTGCCTGTAGCAGGTTGTAAAAAGTGCTGAAGCTGTTATTTGAACCTATCTCTAGGTTTTATTTTATGAGTACACAATGTGTTGTTCATCTACTGTACTGATTGAAAAAGGAACATTGCAAATTTACAGACCATTGTAAAATTGCTTGCTTACAATGATAAAAGCTGCTTTCAGCTTACTCTAAAATATTCGTGATTCTGCTCATTTTCTCACTCATGGAGGATGCTAGGTGGTAACACTTTCGGAGAGCCTGTGTGTTGATTTTAAGAATGCCTCGGGTGCAGTCGCATGAGTATTTATTTCAGCAGCAGCAGTTCAAGCAGCCTTCTCCGTTCCTGCCCTTGCGCTGCCCTCTGTGATACCAATGCAAATGTTAGTACAACCATGTGAGGAGCTGGATTGAGAAATAATCCATGTTTAAAAATAAATAAAGAAAAAGGAAAGGGGCTTTCATGCCCTGATTTAAACCAGATTAGCTCCCAGTCTGGTTCTTGTAGTAACCAGAGTTGTACCAGCATAACTGAGGGACCAGCACGAGGCAGGAATGAGCAGGAGCGATGGGGATGCTCATGCTGACACTGCCCCAGTGACGCCTGAGGACCACGTGCAGGCACTTGTGCTCAATTTTGGGATGCCCCAGAGCACAACCCATGTCATCACAGGCAGTGAGGAGAATTAGCCGACAAGGGCACAAGATTTGCTAAGCTGGGAGATGGGCAACAACGCCACACGGAGATGAGGTGAAACATGGTGAGTGGCGTGCCTGAAACCTCTTACAGCTTCCATCTCCTTTTCGTGTTCCTGTTCATACTCAACATGCCCTTGTTTTCCTCTGGGAATGGCCACATAGGATCTCAAAATGGTTTGGGTTGGAAAAGACTCTAAAGCCCCCCAGTCCCACCCCCTGCCATGGGCAGGGACACCTTCCACTAGACCAGGTTGCTCCCAGCCTCATCCAGCCTTGGACACTCCCAGGAATGGGGCATCCAATAATCTCATCTAATCTTATATGATGACAAACAGCCTCAGAGGGATGGGGATGGGGCAGGTCCCTGCCTGGCAAGTGGGAAGTAGCCCAGAGTGATTCGGAGCCCTCTGATCTCCCTGCCTCAACCCAGGCAATGCAGGAAAAGCACTTCAGCCTTTACTTCAGAAAATCCAGGCGGTATTTGATTTTTGCCTGTGCCGGAGGTAAAGGTACTGAAATATTGGGCCCTTTTGTGTGCTATATCTCAAAGCACTGCTCGTTTTCATTGAGCGGGAGCAGGCCTGTGATCAGCTCCCTCTTATCAACCGTGCGGGGAACCGAGCCCATCCTTTGTGCTGGCGGCAGGCGGCTTGCTTTCAAGCCTGAAGCTTAGGGCTGCTGCCAGTTGCTTGTTCTAGCTCTTGGTATCGTTCTTTGAGCGCTCGTCATTCTTCCATTATGAGGAAAATCAATAGGAGAACTTCTCTGACAGCATCCCTGCTCTTTCATCTGGCAACGTGCAGCCTGGGATGAGGCAGAGAGAACCCATACAGAGACACACCAACGCCAAAGCGTGCCACTGCCGTTCCTCCGGTTATCGGCCCGTGGGCTTTTATCCTCTCCTCTTGCAGGGACCTGAAAGGAATCCGGCCCGACGGTTTGCAAGGCTGGCAGGGCGCGGGGTTTTCTCTGTGCACGAAGGGCTGAGGTGTGCGCAGGGGAGGCAGGGATGCTGCAGCCCTGGGCGCAGGGGAGGCGGGGATGCTGCAGCCATTCCTTCCCAACTTCCTGCTCTATAACCATTTCCCAAATGGCTACTTTAGGGCCTTTCAGAAATCACAGGAGTTGTCAGTTGTTATAGTAACAGACCCCCTGCTGTGGAATTGGCCCTGAGATGCCCATTTGGGCTTTTGAACAGACTAACTCATGCTCATTAGACAAAAAAGAGAGACAGACAGATTTGCAGATGGAAAGTTGCTTTTTAAGCATGCTGGATGATCTGTTAAGAGTTAGACTGTGGAAAGGGGCACGTTATCTCATTATATGCCTGCTACTTTTACTCTTCTTTAATTAACACTAGTTTTACTTTTGCTTGCAAACCAGAATGCTGCAAGATTTCCGTTTCCTCACTGGTGGGGCCAGCAGCGAGCCAACGCTTTACAAACCAACAGTTTCTGTCCTGAGGAAGGAAAAAAGTTGGAAGAGGGATTTGCTAAGCTTAACTGCAGATCAGTGGTGATTTCTAGAACTATCAGGATATCCACAAAGCTCAGAAAACAGTACTTTTAATCCTAATTATACAGCATCAGGAGCAACATCAAAAATCGTAAGCACGTTTTGACCCAGGAATATCCCATGCCAAGGAAATATCATGGTCTAGGTTTTGCTTTAGGTTGAAGCCTGAGCAGTTCCACTGGTGTTAACAGAGTGAGTCCTGAATAACTGGTGTCAGCTAAATCAGACCGTGCCCTTGCAAATTTGAGTCCACATGGCTGAAGGACCTGTACCCCCTTAAATAGGTTCTCAAGAGTATGCGCTTGTAATAACAAGTTTCTTCTTGCCAAGCGTTTGAAGCCAGCTTCTTCCTGTGTCACGCGTGTCCAGCCTTCATCTGACTTTCCCGAAGCAGTGTTCTCCAGCTTCCTGTAAATTAAAAGCAGGTGCAGATTTATCGCAGGCTGGTGCATCTCCAGCTATGAATAAGAGAGGACTATGGTTGTTCTTGTGCCATATAGCTTGCTAGTGCTTTAGTCCATGAAAGGGATCTGCAAGGATCACACCCATTGTGCTGGGGATGAGGAGTCTTGGGCTGAAGTTGCAGCGAGATAAAAATGTAGGTTTAGCATTAGATTCATGATAGGAAAGACAATAAAGCAGCGGTGTACAGAATTTCCGTCGTTTTGAGGTTCCAAAATAAGGTTAAGCAGCCATTCGTCAGGAGTACCTCAGGAATCATTGATCCTGTTGTCCTGTAAACAACAGACTAGAAGCCTGAAAAAGTATTTGGAAGACACAGTCTAAAGGGAGTAACGTGAAGCTGATAACTTAGATGGGCTGAGGGGAAGGGGAGGGGAAGGATAGAGGAGGGCTCTAGCTTTGGAGAGAGAGTGAAAGGAGGACACAAATGGACAGGAAGGAAACAGAGGACAACTTGTCAGGAGACCCACAGGTTGGTGGAAAAAGAATCTGTCTGGAGTTTTGTTCCATCAGTTCTCTTGCAGCAGGGAGCCTAAAAGTAGGGGAGAGTTAAAAGAACAGCAATGATTGAAAGTTCAAAACAAACCAGAGGAATAGGGGGTGGCATAGCTGCGGTTTGTTACCCCGTTGTGTGTTACCTAAGGCACCATCCGTACCGCGCGTGTCGATCCTGCCCTGTTACCAGCAGTGAGTGCCAGCGTGAGGCCAGCCCTGGGGACAAGGGCAAGGACCCCAGGGTGACCGAATCCAGACATCCCTGGAGGGGCTGTTAGGTGAAAGCATTTTCTTGCACAGGAGATGGGGAATGGCAATTGCTCGAAGAACAAAGATTTCACAGCTATGAAATCACCCATCCCAGCACCAGCGATTGTGGTGCCTGCTGGAATGTGATTATTGTTAACAGAGCTTTTAAATGAGAATTCTTACCCCAGAGAGTGTTCCTCAGCTCCTGGGATGTTCGCACCATGCGGGTCAGTTGTGTGAATGTCTTTTCTGCAGGCACTTTTAGGGATGTGGCCATTGAACTCAGTGGGAGCCCAGATCTGCATCACCTTTATTTTAAAAGATAATGTCAAGCATGCAGTCCTAAGTCAAATAGCAGGGCAACACGTCCTTCGGTTGGGGAAGACCAGAATTCGCAGTACCATGTTGGTGACCTTGAAAAGTCTCAAAGAAAGTATACTTTTTTATCCTTAATTCACTGTATGATGTGTCCCACAAGAGTGGAGACATTTAGGCTGTGCTTTGCCCACAGGCCCACACAGGCCATCCCCTTCAAGGGGATGAAGTTAATGCAGAAGTCTTGGCAGCAGGTTGGCAAACGGCTGTTGACACACTCCTCGCTGCTTTGTTTAGAGGTGTAACACCATTTCCCCAACTTTTCCAGAAATACCCCCTTCTGCAGAGAGAGCAAACAGGAGCAAGCAGGGCAGCCGAGGTCAGGCAAGGAGGGATCTGTGGTGCGGCTGCAATTGATCTTTCTGGTTTGTTTCTGTGGAATTAATTAAATGGATTAATTGCAGACTTTTTTTTTCCTGGAAATGCCTTCCCCAGTGCTGCTGTAACGGTGAGGTCTTGAAAAAAAAGAGCAAGACTCTAGCTATGCAGTAACTGGAGTAAAGGTAGTCGTTTATAAGGCGTAATTTTGAATGAATGCTTTTTAACTATTCAGATGTTCTAATTAAGCTCCATTAAGAAATGGTCTGTAGTTGCTGAGAAACAGTATGCCATGAGGAGTATGTGTGTTCTGATAAGCACAGTGGCAGAGGATGCCTGGTACCACTGGCTTCTCCTACCCATCTGTTAGGTCTTCTGTAAACTCTGTTCTGCAGGACACTTTTATACAGCTTTAAAATGTTTGAATGCTGGTTTTTAATGCTGTGGTCTGTATTTTAAAAGAGAAACAGATTTTGCACATGCTTTTCTGTGAATGTTTTTCCAAGTTAAATCACTTTTTTAAAAACCCTTACGATTTCTTAAGACCACGGATGCATTCTTCTTCTGTTCCCCTTCTCAGCTATTAACCCGTTATTGTTGGATTTGTTGATAGTTTATGTTTTCTATTGATCTGTTGCTAGTTTATGCCTTTCTATAATATTCTTACTGTGTAAGAGGATGTGTTCAAGTGTATACAGGTACCTCTGGAGTAGATTCCCTCTTGTAAATTGGAGGTTCGGAGCTAGAGCAATGTCTTGGACAAACTGTGAATGAAATATCCTATAATACAAGTAGATGTACCCGGAGGGAACAGTATACCTCTGCTGTGAAACTGTGAATTAACCACAGCAACCAGATAAATTATATTTTTTTCTCTCTCCCTGTAACCATAAAATACAGCTATTGAAGGGCCCTGTGCTGTCCTGAGTCTCCCAGCAGCATTCGGACTGACATTAGCACTCGCTGTTTCACAGCAGGATGTGGTCTGAGTGTAAAATTAGAGGGTAAGAATATTAAATCAATTCGGTGATCTTAACTGCTTAGGTAAATACTAAGGATCAGCAGCCTAGTAAAAAATAACAAGCAAGGGTGTACTTAATTTCACTTTTCTTAAAACCTGTGCGGTTTGGGAAAAAAGAGCGCCTTGGAATGCACAAGGCATGTTGCGCTGCTATTACAAACGGTGCAAGAATGTGAATTCATTCAGTTTATTGTAGAACGCTGGGTTTGTTTGTTTAAAAGAAAGCATTTCTATTACTGCCATGAGCAGCATGTATTTCACTCTGCTGACTTACAGGTTAAACTCCATTTGAGCTCCGGCTTTTAAGCTGGAACAGGCGTAGGTGGCGTGCCTGGTTCTCCATTGGTGGGTTGGTTCATGTTTTGGAAATCCTGTTTTTTCCAAAATAGAGTGAAAATGTTTTGAAATATCCTACAAAGCAATACTTATAAAGTAACAGACATGTGCCCAATTTGAATTTTAAAATATTGTTAATTTAAAATTAAAAAATCAAAACATTTTTCAGCAATGACAAATGTTCTATTCCCTGAAGGCTCAGATTTGGCGTTTATTGTCCTTCTGATCACGTGGCTATATTTCTGTACAGCGATTTGCTCTCTCAAACCATTTTTTAACCGCCATCAGAAGGCTCCCAGTGAGCGCTGGTGAAATTCCTCACATTTCGTGGCAGCACGAGCTTCTCTCATTCCCTCCCACATCCGACGCGTGTGAAGCCGTTACGGATTGAGGCGCGTTCTGTCATGCCACGGGTTGTTCTGCGGGCTGCGGTGCGGATGGGGACTTTGCGATGTGTGCGTAAGGGGGCGGCTTCCCTTCCGCACAGGCACGAGGCTGGGGATCCAGAGGCTCCGCAGCTGAGCACATCCCTCGCTAGCCGTGTGCGGAGATGGGAAGTGGGGTTTACCCCTGGCATAAATGTGGGGTTAGAATCACAGACTGGTTTGGGTTGGAAGGGACCTTAAAGATCATCTACTTCCAACCCCCCTGCCATGGGCAGGGACACCTTCCATAGACCAGGTTGCTCCAAGCCTCATCCAGCCTGGCCTTGAAGACATCCAGGGATGGGGCATCCACAGCTTCTCTGGGCAACCTGTTCCAGTGCCTCACCACCCTCTCTGTGCAGAATTTCTTCCTGACATCTAATCTAAACCTCCCTGATTTCAATTTATACCCATTACCCCTTGTCCTGTCACTACAGGCTCTTGTAAAAAGTCCTCTCCCAGCACCCTTGTAGGCCCTTCAGATACTGGAAAGCTGCAATGAGGGCTCCTCGGAGCCTCCTCTTCTCCAGGCTGAACACGCCCAGTTCTCGCAGCCTTTCGTCATAGGAGAGGGGCTCCAGCCCTCTGATCATCTTCGTGGCCTCCTCTGGACTTGCTCCAAGTGGTCAATATCCTTCTGATATTGAGGGCTCCACAGCTGGACGCAGCACTCCAGGTGGGGTCTCACCAGAGCAGAGCAGAGGGGCAGAATCACCTCCCTCTCCCTGCTGGCCACACCTCTCCGGATACAGCCCAGGATACGGTTGGCTTTCTGGGGTTTGAAGGGGAGCAAGAGGATAGCCCTCCGCAAGGCAGGCAGAGGGGTGCGTCTCCTAAACCGCTGGTGGGAAATCACATCCGCCAACCTCACAGCTCATTAGGAGCCGAGTGGTTCATCAGTGAGGAGGATTTTATGCTGTTAGAGAAGTGATCAAGGCTGTCCTTAAGGTAGTTATTCCCCAGCCGGTTCCACTAATGCTGAGAGGAGTGTGGAGGGTGGGCACTGCGAGGGCAGCAGGTGATGAGCCGGGGGTGAGGACTGCAGCAGTTGCACGGTGCTAGTACCGATGGCACGGGAGACTTCAGCCACATCCTAACTCCACAGGATCATCATTTACTCCTCAGTCTCACAGGCTTCCTAAATTCCGGTGTTCATTTGCAATAGTAATTGGTATTACAGACAGGAAGTGAAAGATGTGAAGATGCAGTCCTCATAGCTGTCAATTTTGTGGTTTTGTTTTATTTCTCTTCTTTTGTCCTAAAATCCTAGGATATAAATGTACCGGAATGGTTAGGCTCTTCCCATTCATACAGCTGCTTATTGTTGAAGCATTCAGGGTGCTGTTTCAGTCAGGGAGTGAATGGGTTTGCTTTCCAGAGCCTGCAAATGCTGGTTTTGTGAGTTAAGGCTGAATTTAGGCTTCTTTATCCACATAACCAACATTTACACAACAGCAAAAAAGACTCTTCTGGCCCTGATATCAGTACAGACTTCATATTCATTTCAATGAACTATTTTTCACCTCTTCCCTCACAGTTATAGGTATAAACGAGCCTTTTAACCTAAAAGGGCTTTTCTTGCAATCTGTTTATTCTTCATCCAGCTTTTCTGTAGGCTTTGCATGACAGAAGTCGTAGTCATGTTCTCTGCTGCTGCCTGGTCTGCCTGCAACCATACACCTGTCCTGTGGCCTTGTTCTGTCTAAATTTTGGGAGCAGGATGAGGAAGGGAGAGAGAGATTAGCAGCCTATCACGCATCAGGGACATTTGCCTGGGTTGCATCTGCCAGAGTTACTCTGAATATGCTTTGTGACATTGAGAGGTGTGTACACCTTATATTTATCCACAATAATTCCTTATTAGAGAAAAACCTAATAATAATGATTAAGTAACATCATCTGCCTGCACAACTTGCCATAGTTCGATTTGGGTGGTATTTACTACTGAATCTATCTAGGCAAAGCAATTGTATCTCTGTGGAGATCAATCCTAACAAACAAAAAAGTTGAAAAGCTTTTTAAAATAACTTGAGCAAAGAAAAGATTCTTTTTTTCCTGAAACTGTGGAAATAAAGTTTCTGCTTTCCAAAGGAAAATACAGTAATTAGGAAATTTGCAAATGGAAATTAGCCTGTGTTAGTCTTCATCTTTATTTATGTCATTAAATGGAGTCTTTAATTAGCATATATATTATTCATGTTTCAATATAATCCATTTTATAAGTCCAAGTTCAAATATAAAAATCAAAATGGGCTTGATGCACCCTATTGTTCACAGGCAAAGCAGCCCCCATCGATGTAAAGATATGAGGTGAATTGAAACATTCATATTTCATAAGGATGCAGCCTACGTTTTCAGAAATTATGCCTTGAACTCTTATTTTTAACTTTTTCTCATTTGCATACATATTAGTCCCTGTTTAAATGATGTGTTAATTCTATTCATTAGACTTCAGTGAATGCTTCTAACTCTCCTGATAATCAAGCATAGGTCCCTGGAAAGCAAATTACGGACTTTCATGTTGCAAGACCCATTGTAAACGTGACATTTATCACTGCAAAGCCAACTCCAGCAGAGCACTTGGCTGCAGTCGGGAGGGCAGAACCCTTCTCATGCTTACAGTAATGATTGTCATCTGTGAATAAGGACCTGGCACCAGGTCCCTGATGTCTCTTCAGAGATGATTGGGCACGTCACAACCGCACCACCCTCTTGATGGTAAAAATGCTAGTTCAGGTCTTTGGCGGAGAAAGAATAACTTGACTCCAGTCCTCACACAAATGGATTCAAGAAAATGGGTGATCAAGGGTCTTCTGTTCCACCTAACGTGGTGGTGGAGACGAGAACCTGGGGACCTGCAAGGGCTCTGCAGCTCTCTGGAGCATATTTGTCTGCAGGAGCCAGCCTGCAGGCTTGGCTTTGCTGCCGTCCAGAATGCGCTTGTTCTTCAAAATCTGCAAGAACAGTAGCCCTGAAAGCAAAAGCATTAACGGTGCAACAGGAGTCCTTCTCCTGGTTTTCCGAGCCAGACCCTGTAGCGAATGCGGGAACGATCCGTGGGAAGAAGAGGGGCAACGAAATAGTATTGGAGTTAGGTGTCTGCTGTTGCATATGGATTTGCCAGGCTGCGACAATCCATCTTTTTAATTCTAGGTATAAAAGCGTTGTTATCCCAGTGGTAAACCCGAGGTGATAATTTTGCCAGGTTTTATGTTGATGGGGTGAGCCCTGAGCGGTGCCACACAGGGAGTTGCCATGTGTGCTCTGATTAAGAAAAAAAATTGATGGGAAGAAGGAAGATTCTTATGCCATCACTGCAAGGAAATGCTTGACATCTTTAAAGGACCATAAGTTTCGTTTCCATCTGTTTTTTGCAGAGTCTGGGCCTTTTCAAAAGCAGCGCTGATGTGCTGTAGGGAATTAATTCAGCTCTTTGTGGTAGCAGAAGGTTAGAGTTCAACATCACTGTTTTTGTTATCCACAGAGCTACACGGAACAAGTTCCCTGTTGTATAGTTTAAAGGAATAGGTGGAGACTACTCGAAAGAGACCTGTTGTCCCTACAGCATAGTTTTATTCAAGGTGCACGGAATAAGAAAGCAGCAGAAGATGAGAAATCACAGTATTTGATATACATTCTCAGCAGCTGCTTCATCTCACCATGCCTGAATGTGTAAACTCACTCTGCAGAGCATCGTGCATGAGAAGCAGCTGGGTGCTTCTGAACGTAACAAGAAATGCTCCTATTTCACCAGCATTTGTGATAATCCAAGCTGCAGCCAGGCCTAAGGGAAAACGGAAGGTCTGAGTGTTATTGCAACTCAGATTTCAGTGGGTTGCAGCGTTGTCTATAGGATTTGAGCTTGCGCTTGGATGTTCTCTTTCCTTAGCAATTCTTCCTTCTACTGAAAGTGGGCAAGAGAATCCCTGAGCTTGATATCAGCTCTTTTTTTAACATTTCAATGGTATGCAGCCCTCTCCACTCCTTGGATGGCGAGTGTGGGGTCCCATTGGCTTCCGTGCTGTCGAGCCAGGACAGGCTGTGCAATTCCCTGTGCGCTGAGCACAGAAAAGGATGCTGAAGAAGAGGGACTATGAACCAAGCCTCACCCAGGCTTTAAGGTTATCCACAGTTCTCTGGGTTTTTTTGAAGCCTGGAAAGTAGACAGCACAGCTCACAGGGGAATAAGGCAGCAGATGAGCATTCCCCTTCCATGCCTCCTTCCAGCATCTTTTTTCCTTGGTGCGCCAGACAGCAGCTCCCCAGCCCAGAGAGAGATGCGTTGGCAACCTCCCTCCTCATTTCTTTATGGTGACTGGATTAACCTTTACCTTGTTGTTGCTCTTCCCCAACCTCATTGTATTTACTCAGTTTGCTGCAAAGGAGGAGTTAAATTCTTATGGGTTGGATGTTTTTCTGTTACAGCTCATGTTCTGTTTTGACCTTCTTGGCTTCACGTATTTTCCCCCTTTAAAGTTACTAGCTGTATCTGAGATCTTAACATCAGCGGGCTGCTTTGTGGAAATAAATGTTAATGAGGTGGCTGCTGATAGCATCATATGGCTAGAAACAAATGCTTTTATAATAAATGGAATTTAATATTAATTGAGTGGTTTGGAGTTAAAGCAGGGATATAAAGTGACAAGCTCGTGGCACAGCAAACTGCCCTTTGCAGGAATCCAATTAGAAGAGCGAGCAGCAAATCGTAAGCAAACTTGCTATAATCACACAGGGGCAAGACAGGAGTGCAGCATAATTTGAAGCCTGGGACCTGTCCCCTTGAATGTCTCATAATTTCCGTGAATCAACATTTAGTTACTATGTGGTGCCAAGTTTGCATTCTTCAGCTCTTTCCTGGCAATGCTGCATCCCATTGCTCTAGTCAAACCGGAGGGAGATTGTATGTTTTGCAATAAAAGGGCACATCCATTAAATGCACCGTGTTCTGCTACACGTCTGGCGGAGGGAAGCGACTCATTTGTTAGCCTGCTGAAATTGCTTTGCATTGAAAAATCTTGTGCTGATGTTACAGGGTTTTGCCTGATCACTTGAAGCTGTTACCTTTGCCATTTCCTCACTGAGAATGATCGAGAGTTATTCCCTTTCCAAGCGGCAGTGTTTGTTCCTGACTTGGTAAAACAGATGGTTTGCTGGATGTGCTGTAGATAAATGGTTAAATGCTGCCTGGAGTAACCAAGTGCAGTTGTCACAGATGTATCTCATGTCCTAAAGAGCGATGTAAAGCGTTCATTGGGTTTGAATTGTTCAAAGATAGTTTCTCTCCATATTACGTATCATTTTCATCTGGCAGATGGGGTTGCAGAAGCTGCTACAGCGAGAGGTTGTGTGTGGCATTTCAGACAGACCTGGGCATTGTGTGAAATGGGCTTAGCAAACCCTAAAAGGAGGGTGCGGGACGGGGAGTGAGGGCGTAGGGGTGATAAAGGACCCAAGCACAGCATCTGGGAAGCTGGGGCCGTGCTTCCAGGCTGATGGAGGCGCATGTGGAAAAAACCCACAAGAAGGAGCAAGTCTATTTATCCGTTCTGTGAAAATGGCTGCGATCAGCCAGGAGGCAAATGAATAAACGGATCAACAAGTATTTCACACTTGTGTGTGCTCGACAGGAAATCACAGATCTGAAACCAAATGTCTGGGACAAAACTACCAGAAATAGTGGCAAAATATTCTGCTGTTTAGTCTACATTTTAAACATTTTTAGCTCACAAAACTCCTCGAATTAAAATACAGGAATAAAACAGGAACTTGTTACTACAGTCCCCAGTTACAAGCAAAGATGAAAATAGTTGGAGCGGGTCCACCAGGACCTCAGTCCCCGCTGGAATCTCCCTTTGCTGGCGCACCCGAACGCGCCTTGTCGGCCGTGGGGATGGCTGCTGTCTTTTCTGCTCCCAAGCGTACTGATCGCTGCACTAACGGCAGCAAAAGCACCCCCAGATCACTTCAGAACGTGGGAATGAAATGCCTAAACACGGAAGGAGGAAAAGGGATTGCTGGAGGGGTCAGCACTGGACAATTCACCAGGGAGCAGGCATCTACGTTCCTGCGGGACGGGGCGTCTGCCTGTGCAGCCACGTCGCTCCGTGAGCTGGGAAAGGAAAGGGAACACCGAGCCCAGAGCTCGTGTTTCGTTCACGTGTCTGCTGCCGAGCAAGCGCCCGATGGATCCGCGCGCGTTCCTTCGTACGTTACGGAGCTCTCGTGCGGTTTGGCTGAGGTGCAAACTGCAATTCTTGTGGGCTTTTTTCTCCTTTTCCCCGGTCCTGCATTTATCAACGCTGAAAGGTTATAAAGAGCTTAACAAAAGATAGATTAAAGCTTTGGAAATAGTGCAAATAGAGAACAGCCTATAAATAGCAAATATATTAAACTGTGTCTGGTGCTACGGGATCTAATAATTAACACAGGTTGACGGAATTTCTCCTCTTTTGCTTATCTGCAGTGAACTCTTATCTTGAATCAAAATGTTCTCCTCCTGCGATTAGTTTTGTTATTAGGTGTTTCTACCCACTGATTAAGACAACAGGAAGGCAACAGTTTATTTGCCCGAGTGTATACTTACTGAAAAAGAGTTTGGCACGAGGATGAAAGCAGTTTCTACTTTTCAGAATCATTTTGACTGATTTCTTAAAGACAAAGTCTCTTCTACATCTGTTCCTGTATGATTTTTCAATTCCGGACCCTTCCGTGGCATCAGGGGCCTGCTGATGGGCTTCGCGGGCATTTTTCCGATAGGCCTCACACTTTGAGCTCTTCGGTGTAATAAATGTGGATTTCCTTGACACAGAAATGTAAGGAGCTTTGAATGGGTTATAGGCCTGAGACGTGGAAGATGTCCTTCTCTTAATACATATGTTGAAAAGGGAAATCATCTTCACTTCAAGCACTTGGAGGATCATCCTTCTAGTCCCCTCGGCCTCATGGTGTAGTGGATTTTACCTCTTGCTTGCTTACAGTATTTTCTAGAATTTCTATTATGGCTTATTTGGTCTGTGGAGATGGTAATTTGAAACACACGTTTTTCTTTTCTGCGCTCCTTTATTGTGCCTAAGAATGCTTAATACTGCTTACTCCTTTTTGGTATCAGTTACGTTTTTCTTACAGTAGCGAATATCTTGAGTTTTGTTTGATATTATTGCTATTGGTGAGGCTGTTCATTTTTTACAAGCATTCTCACAGAAAACACTGCACCGTTTAATGCGAACGCCTCAGGAACGGTCCTACTGATGTGGAGACTTCTGATTCTGATGTATTAATTGGTGTGGGCCTGTTGTGTTTGGCGACGGGAGCCGGTGGATCGGCTCACGCCACGCACGGTTGAAGCAGAACGCCGCTCAGCCAGTACCGCGTGCTCCGCTGCGGCACGGCTGCGTTAGCGCAGAGCTGTGCCCCGGGTACCCGCCCAGCAGATAAAGGAGTATGGGAGCGGGCAGAGCTCGCACTAACATGCCTGCAGCTCCCCTGGCATCCGAGATCAGTCACTGGGGTCTGAGCAGGGTGTTTTTGCGGGGTTAGTTAGAGATGTATTCAGCATATCGCAGCAGAATGCACAGCATGGTGTTTCTCAGGGGTTTGGTTCAGCGGATGGGAGCTGATTGTCTCTGATATTTGTGTTTCCTTGTCACATTTGTTAACCTTTGAATGCAAGAACCTCATTAAAGCAATTCCTCAGACAACCGTACTCCAGGCTTCCCCAGAGTCGCTACCAGATTAGTATCAGCAACAGCAAGAAGCGAATCTCCAAATGGGTTGATTGATAGCGAGATTAATGATCCTCAAGACTTCTGTCCAGGTTTATTATTTGGCGGCTTACAAATCTTTGCTTTCAGGGAGATGGTGGGGAAGGAGGACCAGCTGGCTGCCACCCGGTCTGTCTGTATTAGCGTGATGAGGGGACGTGCGCAGCCCTGTCAGAGCACTAGCATTAAGTAGTGTATTTTCAGTGTTCTCATTATCTGCCAGGTACTAAATAATTTGCTTCTCTGCTCTTGGTGCCAGCTGCTCTTTTCTTTCCCTTTGTGCTGTGCGTCCAAAGGTATCTTTTTGTGCCATTTCTAATAGTGTTCTAACCGGAGTTAAGAGAGAGACCATAAACATTTTGCAGTAGCTATTTCTGTTTGAAGTGGCCAATGAAAAAAATAGCCAGTGATGAAAGAGAAAGGAAATAATCACACTTAATATTTTATCCTGGCCCCAAAGAAGCTAAACATGACATATGTCCAGCAGTGTTGGGAAACCTTCCTAGTTCTCCCATGCAGCTCTGGTGCAGGTGCACGCGGACGTGTCTGATGAGAAAGACGGAGCTTCCCAACGGGTATTTCGCTATGGTTGACAAACTGGCATTTCTGCCTGACGATCAGCAGGGCCATTGAAACAGAGGGAAAAACAGGGCCTAAAATTTTAGCACATTTTGGTGTTATGTTTAGTTCCCAGGCTGTGGCTTGGAATACCTAAAATAATTGTCAATTGGAATAACTAAAATAATTGTCAATTGGATGCCCTGATGTCCCACTTGAAGGAAGGAAGGAGTATTTTTGCAGAGGGAAGAGCAGGGCTCTTCTGTTTTGAGAGTAATTAGGTGGCAGTAATTAGGGACATTTAGGTGAATCTTCCAAAGAGAAATCCAGTTTCTGCTGTCCTCTCTTGGGTGGGATCATCTTTGTATTGTTTTTCTTCTAACACAGTTTCAACCTGAACAAATTACACTTTGCTGTTAAAAATACCTGTATTTTAATCTTCCAGTATGCCACCCTGTTTTTATTCTTTTCTTTCCTGAGCTTCATCCCAAAGGGAATTCATGTCCTGAAATGATAATATCAAGTATGCCCAATTTTGAGTTCTTAGAGGTGCTACTAAAAGCTCCTCTCTAGTGAGAGGCAATCTTCATTGATTGCTGCAGTTCTTGTGATTACAGAACAACCCTTCATGTGGATAAATTTAGCTTCCTTCTGTGAGAAAGTTTTAGGCTCCTTTTTAATATTACATGATGTTTAGTGTATTGGAAGTACACATTTTATAGGAACTGCCTAAGGTATTATTTGATTGGAAGAGGCATGTCTTTGTTTTCCTCTGTGATTTCCTAGTCTTTGTTATGAATGTTGCATTAAATAAATAGTTGGCTTAGGGAGAGGAAAATGAATACATCAGGCTTCCCTTTGGTTTTCAAACCGTGCCTAATTTTTAAACCATTTAAAGATCCCACCTATAGGTTTCCCTACCCCATTTTTGCCTGAAGACATTGAAGTTTTGAGAGGTAATGTATATAACCAGGGAGCTGGTTCTCTTGCAGTAGAAAATACTGATGAGTAAACCCATTCAGTCATCTGTAAAATTGCTGAGTCTATCCAACGGAGCTGTTGTGAGTATTGATTAAAGCAGGAGGGGAAGGTCTGATGCTCCCAGCCCTGTCAGAGGTCACCAGGAGAGTAATTAGCTACCAAGCGTTACAGGGCCAAGTGTCATTACAAATAAGGTTTCACCATCGCCTTTGCTGTTCTCCAGGGACGCCAGGAAGATGGGACAAGGAAGCGTGGAAAATGTTTGTGCTGAGTTAAACTAAGATTTATCCACTTAGAATTTGCAGTTAAAGAGCTTTCTAAGTGCATTTCTGCGCTGTCCACCTGGGCACTTTGGGGTCGCACAGCTGATGAAGGGGGGAGGACTTGAAAGCAGCTCATCTTGGTGTGTGTTGTCGTTTCTTAACTGTGGAATTATTTGAGTTCCCTTCTAAAAATGACAATTTCTTGTATAATGTCTGAGTTCAATACTTTATGTGATGCAAATGGGTGTCTAGTCTCTGGTATAGGATAGGATCTCAGAGGATTGGGAGAACAGGATTTTCAATTTTGTGGACAGCTGTGTAGTCAGTTGGCAAATTTAGGCCATTTAATGTTAAATATTCATGTTAATACATATTAACAAATGTTAATATTAAATGTCTTTCTGTGTCCAAATCCCTAGTCTTGTTTGCAGATGAGTTTTTCATATGGACAATTTTACTAGTGGTGTGTTCTTCATCACAATTACCATGTCAAAGTTTTGTCTGCCTTCCTTTTTTTTTTCCATCTGCCTTTTCCCAGCCTTTTTCCCATCTTTATTTCTCTACGATACTGCAGAATGAGTGTTTGTAAGTGTATGTGGTTGGAGTGGTGATTAGCATGTGGATCCTTTCAGCTTTTGCGGGACTGCGTGGGTGCACAGCAGCTCACTAGTGTGAAGAAATGTTTGTCCTTGCCCAGAAGAATTCCCCTGAAAGGGACAGTCAACTTTTCACTATCCTGTCTAGGAAAGGATGCCAAGGACTTGGCACCCTGTGAACTGCTGAAACCTACCCATGCACCACCTAGACCTCCCCAGTTACCGTATCGGTGCGATGCTTGACATTGCTCCAGAAGATTACGGGCAGAAATGGCTTTGTGGGGAGAGGGCAAATCGTCTTCAGGAGGGATATGCAGGAGAATCAGCATTACTCTAGGGAAATTTTCCTTCTTTTTCAGCTTTCCTGTATTCTCTTGGGTTTTACGCATTCCACTGCTGTGTATATCCTCCCGTAGCTCAAGTTCGGTCAGCCTTCACTGCCTTACCGCTCCAGCTTAGCATAGGTTCCTTTGTAACTCAGCCTTTGAATTCTGATCCTTAAACGTTAAGATCGAGGAAAGAAAATGATTGTAGAAAATTGGGGCAATATGAGCCATTTTCTGGCCAAAAAAAGAGCAAATGCAGATGCCCCCCAGTACCATACACGTAATATCACTTCAAGTTCGGTCAGCCTTCACTGCCTTACCGCTCCAGCTTAGCATAGGTTCCTTTGTAACTCAGCCTTTGAATTCTGATCCTTAAACGTTAAGATCGAGGAAAGAAAATGATTGTAGAAAATTGGGGCAATATGAGCCATTTTCTGGCCAAAAAAAGAGCAAATGCAGATGCCCCCCAGTACCATACACGTAATATCACTGCTCTGTGCCGGTCACTTATTCATATTCATCAGATCAGCTTTTTTCATGTGGTTTTCTCTTCTCTTTTTCTTCTTAACGCTTGAGTCAGTTTTATTGCTCATAAAACCCAGTGACTGATGACCCCAGCCGGCGCAGTGCAGACTGCAGACAGCTGTTGTCCAGGCTCCCATCCACTGCTCTGTTGGTGACATGGTCGTGATTTGCAGCGCTTCTGTTGTGCCGTAGTCTGCGGCTCTTTTCTGAGGAGTCACTGCCAATTCTGACAGTGACAAATGCTTGCAAAGGAATAGTGAAGCTAGTTTAAAGTGCAGAGCCATGTGTTACTAGTACACTTGACTGCATACATACTCTGGTTTTGGTGCCAGCAGAAACCAACCTTAATTGTGTCTCCTGGAAGACATGCAAAACAGTCCGCTGAGAATCTGAAGCATCTTTTCTTCTATTGAAAGTGGGAATGAATGTGCAGAGGTAGTGAAAGGGATCGTTTTCTGTCTTTGCATCCTTGTTTGGGAGTTATTTGCAGACCCTGACGGAGGAGCATGGTGAGTGAATGCCTGTATCCAGGTTGCATTTGATAAAGACTTAGCCATGTCCTGTCCCCCCTGGTTTAGGGGGCTGTTCCAGATCCTGATATGAGTCCTGTTTGGTCTTGCCTGTTCTGCCCACCAGCTAAGGACTGTGTGTGAAAGCGGGGTGGCTGCAGGGACTACTGGTTAATAAATATAGGTTCTGCAGGGCTGCTGCGTGGGGGAGGCTGTTCCTGGAGGAAGGGTACCCAGAGGACAAGGTCTGCCCTGCTCTGACAGTAGTGAATAGGCCTCCAGGACTCTCTCATGCCATCTGCCCCTGAATTGGTCATGCTTTAGGAGGTAATGACCCAGGAAGGGAGTAGTTGCAAGAAACCAGGAGCCTAGATCTCCTGGATGCTATTACAGACATAAAGTAGTATTAATGGAGAGGGAATACAGGCTGCTCCAACAAACAGAAATGCCTAGAAGAAGGAGTGGATCCCTAGTGAGCAAGGGAGCAATGGACATGCTGGTCACTTTGGCATGTGAGGCAGGTCACAGCTCTTGGGTGTCCCCAGGGAGTGAAGCATTCCCCTTTGATTTTCCCCATGTTCAGCCACTGTCCTGGAAGTCCCAGCTGGGTGCTGCAATCCCTTGCCTCTCCACAATAATCCCTTGCTCCTTTTCTCCCTGCCTCAGCTGCTCCGGAGCAGAGCAGATCCCTCGCCTGTCAGCATGGATTAGGGGGTGCTGCCCGTGCTAGACAGGGTACGGAGCAGTAAATGCCAAACGCTGCCCTCGGAGTCATTCCCAGCACCCATGGACGGCAGCGCACGCTGCGTGTTTGCATCGGAGCCAAACAACAAAACACTACGGGTCTATCTTCTACACAAAAGTAAAATGCATCCATGCTTTCAGGCCATTACGTGATGTGGTTCTCCCTCTTGGTTTTAGATGAGTATAAAGGAGAAGCTGCTTGAGGTTTATTAACTAATAACCAAGGAAACCTGTTTTGAGTGTCACAATCTCACGAGGCATCTCTTCTTCTACAGAAGCTCATCTGGTATTTGCTCAGCGGAGATGGAACAAGCATTTAACCCAGCTAATCAGGACCATCTCTTGGCATATTTTTATGCTTGTGGCTCGATAATAAGGTGCTGCTGCTCTGGACTTTGCATCCTGTTTGTTTGCTTTAATAACCTGCTGCCGGTATCTCTGCAAAAGGATTCTGGGCTGGGGGATGCTGTGCCTCACGTCGGCTTTGCATTCCAGACTCTGCCTCTGCTCCTTCTCCAGGGAGATGCTAATCTCGCAGTGTTTTACTTTCTGCTTTTTGGTCCATATGTGACAACTGTGTGTCTGATCACCACAATCTCGCACAGTTATTGTACCCCGGGGAAAGGGAGCCAAAAAAACATATGGGGCTAGAGAAAACGGTGTGCTTCACTGCACACGGGCGTATTTCAGAGACAACAGACTTTGCAGAAAGGATGTGGGGTCTCTGAAATCTTCTGGAAGAATCAAGGCTGTGATTTCCTTTTCCTCAAGCAGTGCTGCAGAAATGCAATTATTCTAAAATTAGCGTTTCACTTGTTAAGATTTCAATAATCATTTATGCCATTGACGAGTCCCAGTTGCTCATTCACCAAGGACTGCTTCTGCCAGGAAAAAATGCGTTATTTCTCTCTGCTGGTGGTGCTGGTTTCCTGAGCAAACAGGCACGCAGGTGCTCACACCTGCACGTGTATACACACTGGGCTTCGAAGTCACAGGCTGAGATGCTCATGTGAAAACAGTTGTAGACTTGCACCTTGTCTAGCCCTGCCTCCACGCCCACCTCTCTCCATGGCTGCTTCTCCAGTGACTCGAAACAGGCAATTTTCCGCTCTCATCCTTTTCCTTTATCCAGCCCTCCCCATATATGCACACAGATTGACTGCAGCCTCTTGTAGCCTTAGCAACTGCTGCCACTTCAGGTTCGTACACTGAGGGAAAGGTAACGGGTAGGGGGAATGCCAGGGGATAGAAAGGAGCATCCTAAACTGGGGGAGAAGGCAGATACTAAACTGTCTGACATGCCTTTCGATAGCCTTGATCCCAGCTATCAGTACTTACTACTGCAAACTAGACTCGAGTTTGCTCTTCTTGGGCCCAGGTGTTTCCTCACCCAGTCAGTCCCAGGATGAAAAATGGACATTATCCAAACCCGGAGGCATCTGCCTGGTGCCCCGAGGTGCCTGCTCCCTCCTGGAACTGCACAGAGGAGAGGTGTAAGGGTAGGAAACAGACCCAATAAGCAGAACTTGCTGGAAAATATATCTGGTGAGTTTGTGAAGCCTGTTATAAAAGGTCTTTTAAAGATCAATCCACTTTATGCCGCTCTCAGTTTTGAGCCTGCATAGTCCCATCAGAGCTGCCTTCTGCTGTCACTGGGAGCCCCTGAGACATGGAGGGGGGCACCAGGACAGGGATGCGCTGGCCCATGCACAGAGACCTCAGCTGTAGAGGATAAACTGGGAATATTTACGGCAATTAGGAGTGGAAAACAGAGTTTGAGGCATGTCTTCACCTAGCGTTCCAGTAGCCAGCATTGTAAAGGAATGAGCAGGCTGTATTATATATGCATATACGTAAGACAAGAGCGTATTTTAGCATCACGTTTGTGACTCGAGACAACCTTTAGTCAAATTCCATGGTGACTGCCTTTTTAAACCAGCTACAGAAAGTCTTCCAGGAATAAAATACAGACTTGTTAATGACATTAATGATTGCAGAAAACTTTGCTATGTGAAATATTCATTCAGTACATTGTTATTCCAACACTGTGCTCAGCAGAGATATGCTGGACTGGGTATTCAGCTATCACCATCATGGGCTGTACAGTATCTCACAATGTGATTATCCAACACAATTACATGTTTTGAGGCTATTAAGAAAAAGCTGTCTTATAGCTGCATGAAAAAACAGCCTATCAGAGCCTTTCGGAGTATCAAATAACAAATTACAAAAAATAATTGCTTTTCTTAAGTATCTTCTGCTTAAAAAAATCCTGTAAATCCCTACGTAAAGGTCTGTCTCTTTATCAAACACCTTCTTAAGGCCTTCATTACCAGGAGTTGCCGTTCAAGGATTTTTGTAGTATTGACTCAA
>NW_010253362.1:34541-35314 GCF_000690775.1 Eurypyga helias
AAATACATCAAAATCAGGAACATTTTGCCTGTTTCATATTCATAGTTTCTTCTTTATGTGTGACTGATTTATTCTGCTGCGTGCCCCCAGGGTGTGCATTGTCCAAAATAAAGGCTGCCAAAAAAAATGAGAATATGGAGCAAGTAGGGTGGGAGGAGTTCACCCGGCGTTTTAAATGCTGTGAGACTATTGCACATCTTGCATCCTCCTGTGTGAATTCACCTTATGGTGTTTCTGAACAAAAGCATACTCACTAAATAAATAACTTCAGCACAATGCGAGACATCGTGCCTGAAAATAGAAAGCTGCTCTGAGACAATTACTCCATGCTGTGAACTCTCTGCTGCTTCCGTATTGTCTGAAGTTGTACTTGCGCTGCCGTGGCATGTGCTTGCGTATAAAGCACAGCGCTCTGAAGCGCAAAGTACAAACGCGCGGGAAGCGAGCACCCCTGGTTATTTTGGGTTCTGCTTTTGCTTAAGAGAGTGTTCTGATTTTCAGTGACTTTTTTTTATTTTGCTCCCTGGCATGTATGGATGCTGCAAACAAGGGAGCACAAATTACTCGGACAAAGTCGGCAAAGCCGGCTCTGCCGGGTGGGCTCGCTCCGCAGCGCACAGTGCCCGAGTTACGGAGAAGCAGGCTGCAAGGCAGAAACTTATAAGCCACTGTGTGCAAATATGTTCCAGCAAGGGAACTGGTAACTTGACTAAAGACACAGCTCCCAGGGCCTCCTGCAAACTTTGCCCGGGCGGTGAGGAGCCGTTCAGCAT
>NW_010253362.1:35345-68321 GCF_000690775.1 Eurypyga helias
AGGGGGACCCTTCGGCAACGGGGAGCTATTGTTAAGCGCCCCGACAGATGAGAGCAGACCCTGCTCCTGCCACAATAGCTGCTCACACCAAGCAAGACTCATTAAATATTCAGTTCCAGCCTCAAGCAGCTCATTAAGTCAGCAATGAGCAGTGACGCTGGTGTTGGAAAACCCTGCCTCAGTTAACATCACCATGCAGAGTCTCCCTGGATCTCTTGATGTTATACTGCTCAGTACCTTTTCTGTGATGACCAGCTTGTGCTCTCTGCTTTGCATTAAATACAGGTAAAAAACAATCAGGTGGATTTAAGTTCTCCTCTTCTTATAGGCCGTTTCAGAGATGAGTCCTGGGGCCCAAGCTACAAGCCTATTGCTTTTTTCTGTAGCAGCGTCAAGTTTGCCGGAGGAGGATGGGATGAGGGTTGTATGGCTTTAGTGTTATAAACCAACCAAACAGGAAAATGTAACGTTTGAGGGGTAACTTTCACAGCAGAACATCATGACGTGCAGCAGTTACAGATGCTGTATTACTGTCCATCGGCTGGTACACAGCAGAAACTTTTGCAGTAAGTGTATTTTCCCTGGAAATGCCTAGTGCCTTCGGTGGATTTGGGCTTGAACTGTATGCTGAATGTGTTTTTGTGTGCAGAGTTTCTTTCTCATTGATGTATTTGAAACCTGTTTTGCAACCAGTAACTTTTGTGAGTATAATTTCATATTCAGTGCTACTTAGGAATAATATACAGAGGCACTTATGGTGGGTGGATGTCAGATGTCAATGAATTGGAGCACACCAGAATCCGGAATTAGGATTGTAATTGTAGAAAACTCACATGTGTTTTCACAGATGTTAAAGTTGATGTAAAATGTTTTCACAGTTTTAAAACTACAGCCTCGGAAAGTATGGAGCAGAAATGGAACAGGAATGGAGAAGCAGAACATGTACAAAAGTTTTCTGCTATTTTTTCAGAGGGCAGTTTTTCACACCCTGAATCTATTATTTTTTTCTTTTTCCTTTAACAGAAAGTGTTTTCAGACTGCCCATTTCTATGTGGAGGACAGCAGTTCCCCCCGTGTGGTCCCCAATGAAAGTATTCCTATTATACCTATTCCAGGTAAGACGGGCTTCATCTCCTGTGTTTGTGCTACTTGCAGTGTTTTAATTACACAAAGAAGAGAAGATTATGCTTGTGATAAATCATGGGGTTTTGATAGAAATTTGTTGTATCAGTGCTGCTTCATTTAATGTAAGGTGCTTTGCAGTGGGGCTCCGAGTGCCAGCGCTGTGTTTTTCCATAGGCACCTCTCCCACATGGTTTTAATAGAAATTTCAGAATAACCTTTGTGAAATGTCAGAAACATGAGCAACACTTCTTAAAAACACTAAGGCATTGCACCCAGGGTGAAAGCAGCTGCTCCGTCAGGGCTGGCTGTGGGTGAGGGATATGCAGCTCCACTGCTCTCTCAAGGCTGGGGGACTTGCCCCCCACGTTCAGCGTGTGCAGAGGTGGGGTCTGTTGGGTCTCGGGGAGAAAACCATGACACAAGGATAAGCAAACAGTGTCAAGACCAGCGCCATCTGTTAATTTGGTATTAATCAAGTTACCAAAGGTCAAATTCTCCTCTCAGCTATACTGAGAGTGAAGCTGGAAGCAGTGTTTAGCGCTATTCTCTCTTCACGAGGCATTTCCCCTGGGAATTATGAAGTGCAGGATCCAGCTCCCTTTAAGCTGTGATGACAGAGAGCAGCTTGGTGTACTATGGCCTTTCAGCCGCTGCCTTGTTTGATGTTGCTACGTTTCACAGGCAGAATTAAGAGACCCAAAATGCTGTATTGACCTCAGTCTGTCAAATGCTTGTACTTGTTGCTCGAAGGTGGTTTAAGTTTCCTTGTTGTATTCTGTAATTTGTGTCATTAGTCTAGGATTCAATCTGCAGCTAATTAGATTCGTTTTACCAACAAACTTTCAAAGCCATCTCTGAGACACTGGAGAAACACTCGTCCTAGGAAAGTGAAAGAATCCAGTTACGTTTTCCTTGATTTTATTCAGTAGGCGTGCAGCTTCTTTCTAGAAAGTCTTTCAAAGTACCCCTGGGAACTGATATGAAAGGTTAGCTATTACATTGCTGCAGAAAACGTTAGGCAGTTTGCCTTGCAGCCTGGTGCTGTGCCACTGAAAATAAAAGAAAACATGCCATCATCTCCTCTCCTTGCTGGGGCAGACCAAGGTGTATGTCCTGGCCACCTCCCTTCCCTAGCAAGGAGCCACCCTTCTCCTCCTCCTTTCGGATAACCAGAGACAGGAGGTTAGTCTTAGACCACCTGCAATGGCTTTTCACAAAAGCATCTAGGTAGTTGGAGAACTCCATTCTTCCTGCTCTAAAACCAGGAGTACTTCCCTGCTGGGGCTGCTGTTGGCAGTTGGTTGAATGGTCCCACCATGCTCTGGGGTGAAACCTCCTTAGAGCTTGTGGGGAGGGGCAGAGTGGGCAGAGCAGTGTCAAAACTCAGGGCATTATGAGCACAAGGCAGTGGGAGGAGAGGAATTCTCTCATCAGAAGGAAGTCACTTTGGCCAATCTACCAGGATTTTCTAATGTAATTGAGACAATTTCTTTGATAAAGAAACCAGCAGAAAGCTCCATCTTGTCATGCTGCAATCTGTGTTGTTGAGGTGGTAGTTGTTCCCTGTTTCACAGGGCTGTTTTGATGGTCAGTCCATTAAAAACTAGATAGCATTCATAAAAATTGTCATACAGGCAGAAGAAGTTCCACGCAAACTGTTCAGGAGACAGGTACCGTAAGGCCAGCTCATGCACTAATGCTTCTCCAGAGGCCATTCCAGCATGTAACAAGGGACTGAGGACAGAACAACATTGCCTTTTGGGGCCATCTTCCTATGACTAGAGCAAGCCAAGCTGTTGGAGCACAGCAGCTTTGGGACTGACATGATGCTGCCGTCACTGTTTTGCACGCTGTGGTCTGCTCAGACTTGGTAAAGCTAAGAAAGAGCTGCTCACTCCTGATAATGGGCGCTGCAAAATAAGGCACCTGCAAGTGCTGGAGGACACCTCGAGAAGCTTTGTAGTTCAAAATCTGCAAGGACTGCTGATGAGCTTTAAGGCATATGAAGAACTGGGCCTTGGGCAGAGGTTTAGTGTAGTTCGATGCAAAGGTCAATCCAGCCCTCAAATTCCCAGTCTAATGGCAAGATTTTCGTGGCTATAATGCACGATTCACAGAGTGGAAGGGGTTGGAAGGGACCTCTAGAGATCATCTAGTCCAACCCTCCTGCCAGAGCAGGATCACCTAGAGTAGATCACACAGGAACACGTCCAGGTGGATTTGGAAAGTCTCCAGGGAAGGAGACAGCACCCCCTCTCTGGGCAGCCTGTTCAGGGCTCAGTCACCCTCACAGGGAAGAAGGGTTGCCTCATGGTCAGGTTGAACCTTCTGTGCTCCAGTTTATGGCCACTGCCCCTCGTCCTGTCACCGGACACCACTGAGAAGAGCCTGGCCCCATCCTCCTGACACCCACCCTGTAGATATGGATAAGCACTGATAAGATCCCCCCTCAGCCTCCTCTTCTCCAGCTGAACAGCCCCAGCTCTCCCAGCCTTTCCTCATGGGGAAGGTGCTCCAGGCCCTTCACCATCGCAGTGGCCCTGCGCTGGCCCCTCTCCAGCAGCTCCTTGTCCTTCCTGAGCTGAGGAGCCCAGAACTGGACACAGCACTCCAGGGGAGGCCTCCCCAGCGCAGAGCAGAGGGGGAGGATGGACATCTAAACACCAGCATACAGACATCCAAATGGAGGTGCCTTAATCTGAAGCTGAATCGTGCCCAGAAGGTCTTAAGAGAATAAACTGATGAAGCTGAAGATCTCGGCACTGACAGTAAAGCTGTTCAGGCCACCAAAAGCCAAATTACCCTCTGGAAGTGCCTCTCTCTGTGCATGTTATTACCTGTACGGAGAGACTGTAAAGAGGCTCAGAGTTAGTAGAGGTAAATTCCAGCTATGATGGCTTTTTCCAAAGATGGGAGATACTGCCTGGATTGATCTTGAAGTTCTCCTAAACATTCTCCTTGTTTGGACATGTAGAAAATTACTGTTTTCCCCCATATACCTTTTGCTAAAAGAGAGCTGCTGCTCTCACATAGACAGCCCACTGAAATGCCTTAAAAACATTCCAGGACAAAATTCTCCTCTGAACTGATGAAATGATGAAGCTCTGAACTTTCCCACTGGAAGCTGCCAGAGGGTGTGAGAAAGTCTTACTTGCCGTGTTGATCCTAGAAGCAAAATATAAGCGGCATTTTCACAAAAGCACCTTTTTCGAAGTAACCTCGTTGGGTTGTGAAAGCCTACCCTTGCAAAAGAAATTTTAATAGATCCCCATGGAACCACTCATCTACCTCCTACAGTTGGATGGACCAGCTTCCACCCTCCGTTACGTGCTAGCAGCCAGGCGGATGGACACTTAGCACAGCGTGTCTGCAGATGTTTCGTAGATTTGCCAAGGTTTGGGCTGGTGGCTCCTGGCCCAGGTGTGGGGGCTCGGGCCAGGCAGCTGCGTCCCATCACAGCTCGAGAGCGGTGCTGGTGTCTCTGCGTGCCCCTGCTCTGCGCCGGGACTTGCAGCATGCTCAGAGGAAGCTTTTGTGTTTATTTCTGCCCCACGTTCTGCTCTTGTTTAGGCAACTCTCTGTTTTCTCAGGTCTGTGAACTCTAAAATCAATCTGCCAGCTACCTGCAATAGGCACACAGGACAACAAGCCCAAAACCTGAAACAATCTTCTTGTAAAGGAATGATTTTACCCATTTTCTGTTTCACTTCCCATGGCGTACGTGCTTAATTATTGTGCAGGAAGCCACATCACCCATAGGCGTGTGCTTATCTGTGCAAATTTGCTCTGAGACCCAAATCATTATCATTATTCATAATTATCTGCACTGCTTGATCTAGAGAAACGCAGGACAAAGAAGATATCATTAACTGAGTCACCCATGGATATTACAGCTGAGTTATAAATCTAAACTCGCATAAGCCTTGCGCCTGACAGTAATGCATCTGTAATCAACAGCAGATTTCTGAAACTCCCCTGCCATTCAGCCCAACAGAATTGTTTCTCCATATCTTCTCTCTTTGCCTCCACGCTCAGTTAATTTTGGCCACGGCCATATCATCTTTGCCTGGATCTCTTCACACCTGGTCTTGGCAAGATCTCAGCAAACCAGCTTCTGCTCCTCTTTGGGGGTTCTTTTTCCACATCTGGGTCAGTATCTGGTTAAAATGTTTCTGGACTTGATAATTTTCAGTAGAATTGGGTAAGAATAACAGCAGCATCGTAGCTGCAGACCTGTATGTTTTGCAGCGCTACCAACCAAAATGCATCCCTTACCAGTTTTCCTTTCTTCTGGTCGCAAGACCTGCCCCACGACAACAGTGCAGAAGTGCATCTCTGTGCAAGATGGTATCAGATAGTGGGACTGCCACAAATTCCGCTCCTACACTCCTCTCCTTTGTTTCAGAGCTTTCCTCTTCCTGGGTGGAGCATTGTTCTGGAGCTTGCTGGGGCTCTACTGGTCCCTTGCCCAGCCCACGGGCACAGTGGACACTTCACCTGTGTCAGCAGGAGGACTTGGGAGATCACTACTGAGAGAGTTGAGCCTCAACCCTATGGCAAAACTCAAAATTCTGCTTAGTCTTGACCACGGTCCAGGGAAGCATGGCTCATAAAGAACACAGTTCTGGCCAGTGCCCCTGATTCATTTAGCACATTATTCCAGATGGTTTCCACCGTTTTTAGTGTAAGTGAAACGTCTCAGATGTGATGCCAGTCATTTCAGCTGTGTCTAGACTGCAAGGCTCAGGAGCACTTCCCAGTGCTTGGATCAAAGTGCATGCACTTTTAGGTGTAAAGGGCAGGAAATTCATTTTTCAACCAGCACTGGAGTTTATGAGCACTGTATTTAAAATAACCAGTGGTGGAGTCTGATGGAGGAACACTCTCGTGTTTCTTCAGGAATGACTCAGTGGGGGTGCATGAGCCCAGGAAATAGTGGAGTAGCCAAGTACATTGCAGTGAAAAGATGCTTTGACCACTTCGTGCAGTCTTGCTAATGTGTGGTGACCAGTGTAGCCATGACCCTCCTTCATTTCCCTCTGTCTCCTCATGGTTAGGAGTGTCATCAAGAGTCCATCTTATTAACTCTGAGCTTCTGTTAAATCCCTGCAGAATTTTGAAACCTTCTTCCTTAATCCTTGAGTAACTTTGGTTGCCTTCAACCTTTCCTGATGAACATCAGTGTTAGACTAGATGTGTTGAGCTCTGTTCCTGCACTTCTGGTGTGTTCTGGTAGCATCCAGCCTGTGGCAAACTGTTTCTATTCCGGGGCTGTACCAAGAGGTGCATCGTTGGACAAGGGAACTCGGGTTCCCAGCAGAGGCTTGGTATCCAACTGTTTTCTGCTCAGCTGCAGCTGGTTTAAGTTGCATCCCAAGAGCTAAAGAGCAGAGGACCAGGGCACGTCTGTGGCCAGGACAGTGACAGGGTACTGAGCACAGTGTCTTCTGTGCTAGGGACTGTCAGGGAAAACTGCAGCTGAGGACTCGGATCTCAAGGGCACGAAGCTCTTCACTGAGCACAGAGGTAGTGCTCTTCAGCAGTTTAGGATTTTATTTCTGCTTTCTGCTCCCTGTGGATTTATGTTCCAGCACCATATTGTGAATTGTACCTATCTTCAGCTTCAATTAAATTCATGAATGCAAACACAGCCATCCTCTGAAGCCAAGAAAGTATCAAGGTGTTTTAGGGAATATCCACCTTCCTTTTTCTCTGCTACAAACCTCTGCTCCTGCAGCACACTGAAGAATTTATGGTGTGATATCTAATCATGGTACTTGTAATGGAAGCTTCAGGAGTTGGCTAAATCACCCAAAAACATGTTTCCATGATGTGCATATGAAATGGAGATAGATCCTTTTCTGAGAGCTGTCACTCTGGGCTGCAGAGCCCTAGACTTGAACTTCCATGTGCTTAATGTAAGGCATGTACGTAATTGATGGCACGACGGGGACCCAAGGATGGAAATGTGTGAGATTAAAATTGTGTTCCTTAGCAGGCAGTACCAAATAAGATCATGCTTAATGTCTGTGCTAAGGGAAAATTCACATTATTTCATTCTCTTGGACTGAAATTGGTTTTTTGCTTAAAGGGAAGAAGTGTATTGCTATTACATTTATAATTAATGATAACCTAATCTAATGATAACCTAATCTGTACAAGCAGATTTAAACTGAGCTCTTATTTTGACACGTATAAAATTTTATCATTAACATCTTTATACTCCTGACTGACACATGGCTAATAGCATTGTAGTAGATTAAAATCTTCAAGCAAGAGAGATGAATGTAGCTACACTATTACACAGGTGATTTTTCATATTCTGCTTTATCAGAAACCTGCCCTTGTGTTCATTTGACTTGATTATAACAAATAGATAGCAATTACCTTGCTGGAAGGACTTCTGTGTTTTTCTTGCAATGTGCCCACCTATCCAGGACTTTCAAATGTACTCGTAGTGTTTCCCATGCCTTGTCACTTTGAAAGGCATTTTTGTTTAAAACAATACTTGAGAAACACATGATTACAAAAAATGTGAGCCTTAATGAGGAATGGAATCCCCAGTATTCAACACTTAGCAATTTATTATTTATCTTAATTTATTTTCATTTATAATTTGTCTTAATTACGGAGGTCAGTGACTTCAGGAGGATGCCAGCCTTAAAGGGCATCAGCAGATGGTTTGATCTCCTGGAATGAAACCTACTCTATTGCCTTTTTAGTATTTATGCAGATATGATCTCCACAGAAAGCAGACACCTTCTCAGTACTAAGGGGTTTTTTAATGACTTTGTTTTGTCATAAATTAATTGATACTCCTGTTATACATATAAAACTGTTCTTATATTTCTGGCCATTTTTTATACAGTAAGCAGTCAGAAAAATTAATTTTTCCAAATGAAACACAATGGCTTCGGTTGCATTCTTATTTGGAATAGTTAAGCAGGGAAAGCCAATGTGCTGCAGAATTAAAGGCTCTGACTCTACAAACGTGCGTAATTCAAACGCGTTACATCTGAAAAGGTTTGAGGAAAGCTGGGCACCACCCACTCAACGTGTGGAATTACTCGTGGAGTCCAGCATTCCCGTGACTTAGGGCAGTGTCTGGCTGTGGAGTTGCCTGCTCAAACATTTTGGATTGAGTCAGTGCCAAAATGGGAGCTGCGTGTGCAGTCCGTGACCCCTCTACGTGTCTGCGCTTCGGAGGGCACATTCCCTCTCTCGGTGGAGAGGTTTTTGTCTCAGTTTCTCTGCAGAGGTGAACACCTGACCTCAGTGCAGCGGCTAGGCGTTTTTCTCTACCGGGGCAGAATTGTACCCACGGGTGTGCTATCAATCCTTGCAGTGCTCTTTATGGACAGCCCCTTTTCCGAAGACAGACCAAATGCAGACGTACTGGGACTAATCATCCCACTGGTTGCCGTGCTGGGTGCACTCTCACGTTGCTTGGTACAGCTGCGTAACTCCTGTTTAAACCTGGGCTAGGAGTGCTCCATGGCTGCCCGTGGAAATGGATCTGTGGGAATGGCACTCCACGTGGTTACTGGGTTACAGGGCTGCATGCGAAGGCAGGCTCCTGCTACAGCTCTGCAGCCTTCGCTCTGGTACGTACTGTACGTTGTGGAATGGCTGTTAGCCTCAGTTTTAAATAATATGCATCCTAAAGAGTGATGCTAGGTATTCCAGCTGCTTGCAGAATTTTTCCATCCATCTTTATAAAAATACAAATCCAGGAATCCCACTGAATGTGGTTAACAATAAAATACATATACCAAAGAAATCCTGGGATTGCAGTCAGGGGGAGAACAAGAGGGTGGAAGATGAATCGACATCCCAGCGTTGAGTGCTGCTGGGAACAGAAAGGTCCTTGTTTACTATGGATATGGGACGTCACTTGTCAGACACGTTACTTTTCAGTGAGTTGAGGTCAAATCCAGTCCTACCATGAACTGACTGGTAGATACTTCTCTCTGACCAGGAAGAATTTTGGAGAGGATGAGAACTGGGAGGATACACTGTTGTGAGTGGATTGTCCAGGATTAATGTCACTAACAATGTCACTGATTGTCATAAGCCAGGTTAGGTTTGTGCTGCCTTCAGAAAGGGCAGTTTTCCTGTCTCTTTACTGTTCCTCCTGGTAATGACGAGGATCAACCCATCTACCCCACTGACAAGTAATCCTTCTTCCCCTTCCCCACAAAGCAATTAATCCTTTTTACGTTCAGCAGCCAGATCAGCAGCATGATGCAGTTCACTGCTCAGCCCCGCAGGCAGGGAGAAGGGAGTGGGAGAATCCCCTCGTCCTTGGGCTGAAGCCAGCTGTGAAGAGCACGCTGAGAATTGATGGAGGTGCTTCTGCGATGCAGGGGACGGCCCAGGGTTGCTGAGCAGTGCAGTGAGCGGCTGCTGTTGGAGCAGATGGGCCAAGGCACGTGACAGCTACGGCACGAGTCCAGGTGGCTTTGAAAATGAGAGACTGAAGTGCGGTGGCTAACAAACAAATGGAATAAGCTTTTGCATTAGAAGTAAGGCGTAAGATATGTGGAGTATGTAGGATTTAGTCAAATACAATAGCTGAAAACCATAAAGCATTTACAAACAGAATAAAGGACATAGGAGAATTTTCTTAGCAAGGTTTCTTCATCTGTGTCAAATGTCCGGCCTTCAGAAACACCACAACTCCAAACTAAACAAAGGTAATAGGAGGAAGCACTTTGGGTTTTGACCTTCTGGATTAATTCCTGACCCAAAGCCATCTATTCCAATCCAGTGCCACTGAGCTATCCAGTGAGCTCTCAGGCTATAAATGAACCAAAATGAATCTGAGATCTTATTATGTGGAAATGCCATCTCTGATACAATATCCCATTTTTCTATTGAAATTGTCCCCTATTGCTTTAACATTACAAAGGCATCTTATTAAGTGGGAGACAGGGGAAAATCTTTCCTGGTAGGATAACTAATTACCCAAACTTTAAAGGTAACCCTGTTTGAACTGTATTGCTTCTATACACTTTGGGCTTCTTTTGAAGGCGGCTGTCTTCTGAAGGAATGTATTAAGTACCCTGCATTGTCAATTGTCATTCCTTTAAAAATGAGGTGCAGGTGAAGGCTTTCCTCTGCGATCGTTTTATTTTTCTAACAAATATGACTTTCTTCTTGGCATTCTCCCAGTGGGAGGTAATGGGCTCCACGGTGGTTTAGTGGTTTTGATGCTCCTCACAGGTGCTTGTCTTGGACCAGCAAGTGAAGATGGGAACTCCACCAAAATGTTAAATATTGAACATAGCGATCAAACATACCCCCACCTGTCAGCTTCAGTAGTATCTGATTATAACGAATATTAAGTTATACTATTAATAATAATAAATGTTTATGCAATTAGTTTAAAGTTCTGGAGACTTTTGCCCCTGCCGCTCTAAGATTACTTCTTTCTCTGCATAACACAAAGGGTTAGTACGTTATGGTGCCAGATTCAGCTCATATTTTGTAGTGACATAAACCCAGAATCACTTTATTGACACTGATAAAACAGATGGCTAAACCCAAGCTCGACAGAACTGCAATTACATGTGCGGTGTTAGCGGTGAAGGTATGTTATTAAAACATTTCCTTCTCTTTGAATAATGTGTAGGTCTTGCAAAATGTAAGCAGCATACTGACAGTATCAAATGTCACTCTAGCTTTGGGATGGGAAAAGTATATGGTGCAAAAGGGAGTATGTGCTGAAGAACTATGAGAGCTCCTAATTAGCCATTATAGGATTCCATTAATCTCTTCAGTCGACTAAAAGAATTATAGCTATTGAAGTCTATTTGTCTTAAGATGGAAAGAAGGCTTAGCCAAAGCCTTTGGAATGACAGTAGTGCAAGGAAAAGCGTATTCTGTGCATCTAGCTACATCTGCTGGTTTTCTTAGAGGAGGTCACAGACACCTTTGGATTACGTCGGAGCAGTTATCATTTAGGGTGCTGAGTATATATGAGCATGGGTTTTACCGGAGGTGGGACACGCTGCCCATGGCTATGGATGTATATACCTCAGCCAAAGTAATCCGTGTTCTCGGGGGGAGTTTGGGGTTGGAGGTCAGGAATAGAAAGGTGCAGGCCCAGATTAACACGTTTCTGTTCCATGGGTTGGTGTAACAGCCTGTATCTCACGTACAGCTGCTTTCTTGTGGCTCTCAGCAGGGCCGCGGGCTGCCCGTCCCCTCGGGGCTGAGCTTCTGATTTTAATCATCCTAATATGAAACAATTACATTTTCTCCAGCTTGGTTTTCCTGGGTTTATGAGCTTCAGCAGCAGCATAAAGTCCTTCTCACCCAATAAGCTCATATGTCAAAATATTTCCCATTTAATTTATTGAATGTTTAGTTGTCGCTCGTATTATTCAAATAGGGTAAGAAATTGCATTGGGTTAAGGCTTCTGGGGAGTGAAAATTCAGAAGAGAAGAAAGGGAGGTGAAACAAGAATGGATAGTGAACAACGGAGAAACGAACCAGCAGTGGCTGTAAAGGTGGAGACACACTGCCACCATGCAGTGATGATGATAAAACGAAAACTAACCATATTTTGCCATGGATCTCTGGTGCAGACCCATCCTTGAAATTGGTGGGAATTCAGTGGACCAAAAAGCACGTTATCTCTAATGTATTTTTTGGCTCACAGATCACAATTAAAATTAAATTCTGCCTTCTGCAAAATTAAATTGGACACACCGGTCTGCTGCAGTGAATCCTTGATCTCGGTTGGTCTCCGCTGAGCTAGACTACTCAAGAAAAAACACAAATGATATCTCTGGAACTTTTCTTGTGAGAGTCTGTGAAATTGCTATCATAGCACAAGTCATTTTCAAGGAAATCGAGGATGTATGGGTTACTGTTCGGGAGAGGAAAGATTGTTTTTACAGGCTCTCGCTATTGACTGCTGTTCCTATAGATCATTACATTCAAGTGTCTTGGCTGCAAAAATATTAATACAAATGCTGTTGCGAGATGATGATGTTCTCAATATTACATAGAATAAATGTTATCACTTAAATATTGTAAAGTGCCAGCATTTCTGCATGCTGCAGCTTTTTGCTAAGATAAGCATACACTTGTCAAATGTTTTGAATTCTGTATTATTCAGTAAATGAGCATGTGGTTAATTAAAGTAGCATTACTAAACTGGGAGGTGATCAGATTGCAAACATATCTTTAAAAATTGGCTCTGGTGAATAAAATAGAAGAGAGCTGGTTGAGATCTGAAAATGTCGATGGATGCAGAAAGCCACCTTGGAGTGTTACCTGATAAAATAAGAGCAGAGAAGTAATGACATGGTCAATATTAGCTGCGATCAGATGGAAAGAAATCAGATTGTCAGGGATCTATAAAATTCTTGCCAACATAGAACCTCATTTACACATACAGATCTTCATACCCTTTGCTAAGAAAAGCATATGTGACAGCTTAGGGGTTTTAGCTGCCAAAGATCTTTCACTCTGAATACAGTAAATGTCACATCTATTTATTTATCGTTAAATTTTGCTAAGTATCTGTAGAAATATTTGGATTTTTTCTATCATAATGTAGATGTTTAAAAGGAGAAGAATCTAGATTATAATGCAGCTGTAGCACCAAACCATATGGCTGCTAAATGGGAGCAAAAATACACCACTGAATTACTGGGAGTAAACATAAACTGGATGCGATCTTCAGAAGAATATTAAAAGGAATATATAAATACCAGAGTATTGCCATAAAATCCTGCAATCAGACAATAGTAGCCATCAGGCAATAGATTATTTCACATGCTGAAAGTAATCACAGTTGTATAGCAATTTACGTTTTCTAAATGCCAGACTGAAAATATTAACTAATGAATCTTGGCAAGCCTGGTGTTTCCACCAACTGCAGTGGTGGTTATAACAACATATAGGCCTTTTTTGGGAGAGAGAAATAAGGCAGCCATCCTACACCCCAGCTTTATTAGAATCTGTCTGGAGTCCCAGGTGCTTGAAACAGTCTTGTTTGTCTTTAATTCAATTCAAGCCTTTGACTTCTTTCTTTTAAGGAAACGTCTGTGGGTGATTTATTGGTATATTGGGTGGAATTTGCACTGTGCTGAGCAAGTACAAATGGTCCAGTGGAATACATATTCAGTGTTATGAATAGTGCCTGGCATGAGAGAGAGCTCAAATTAGTGTGGGTGTTGTGCTGCCCCTTCTGTTGCTCAGATTTGGGATAAGTCCATTCAGATTCTACATCATTGCCTGAAAAGGAAAAAGTTAATAACATTTAGGAGAAAAGCCCTGTCGCTGCTTAGTCTGGTAAAAACTTATCGGGGGCAATTGTCAACTGTACTTTTATATTTTGGATCTCTTCTGTTCTTTTTATACAACGTGGAAGGAGAGGAGGCCTCTTCGTCCCATCCACAGCCATCTTCAAACTGCGAGCAAGTACTAAACGATCCTTGAACTTCAATGGGACGTTGTAAATTATCGTTGTGGGGAGCAGCCTCTCAGCATTCCTAACTTTAGTGCTTAGAATTAGAAATATAATATGAAGAGTTTTCTTCAAAATTGGCCAGATTCATCAAGTTTTCTTATTATCTCATATTGAACTAGCTCTGCCCCTGGGAACTCAGATCTAAGTGATATTGAGTGAAGACTTTCGCTCCTGGAGTTTTATGTATGAGACCAATAGCAACTCTGAATCTCTCTTTCTTTCTACAGATGATATGGAAGCCATTCCAGTCAAGCAGTTTGTTAAACACATCAGTGAGCTGTATTCTAACAACCAGCATGGGTTCTCAGAAGACTTTGAGGTACGATTTAATGAGCAACCAGTAAAATGTTGTTTTCCTAAGGTCAATTGTGTATTAATAGTTAAGGACTGTGCAACATCTGTGTGACGCTGTCACGTCAGGTAAATGCAGTGCTCAAATGCATCAGAAGAAATAGGGAAATACCAGTTTGCTGTCAGGCATGAGCAGTGTGGGACTGGACATTTACAGATGCTTCCTAACCACCACAGATTTGGTGACTTTAATGGGAGACCCTCCTAGGTTTTTATTCAATAGGAAAAGCTGCCTGCAATCCCCCAGGAACAACACGAAGATACAAGCAGTTGTTTTTTAATTCCAGGCTTTTCTTACAATTTGCAGCTTATTTTACTATTCTTGGCCCAGAATTTGCCTCTCCCAGTCACACTGAGAAGTCACATACACCCAAAAGGAGTAAAATAGTGCTCACTATGAGTAAGAGTGGTAGAATTTGGTCTCTTATGAAAACCCAAACTACAGGCCGGTTCCTGGTGCCCTTGCTCATGCTCTGTTCAGCCAGGAAAGATTGCCATTGAAGTCACCGGGTATTTCGTTCCAGTAAAACCAAGGAGAAAGGCTTCAGGACTTAGCTGATAGTATTTACCTAATCTGACTATTTTAAAGTTTGCAGCTTGTTACCCATCTAGGACAGATTCTGACCTATAAATCTGCTATAAATTGGAAGTAATTCCACTGAAGGGAAGGCAGCTTTCCACCTCTGGGTTGCCAAACCCATGCTGTGCAAGCATGGTGAACAGTACGAGGGTGGGCTGCAGAGTCAGGCCCTAATAAGCTCGAGTCAGTATTCTCTGTGTAGTTTGTAGGCGTTTATTTCATTCAGTCTAATCACAGTCAGTGCAGAACTTTTGGGAGTATTGAGAAGCAGGAGGAGCCCCAGGAAATTGCAGGGAGCTGTGCTAAAGGAGCAAAAGGAGGTGTGTTTGTGTGCTGCATGTGAATCAGGGAGGCAGCTCCGCTTACAAACAAGGCAGTGAACCAAAAACGGTGGCCTAGTATCTACAGCTTCTTTGCTTACTGCAGTAAAGACAAGACTCTATGCAGGAATTGTTTTTAATGGGATCATTTAAAACATTTATTGTTGCTGTTTGGTTACTGTCTATAAAGAGTGGCTGCTTTGTCTGATGCCCAAGAACCATTGTGCAAGTTAGAAACATTTTGTATTCATGAGGAAGGCAAATGTGTAAGGTGTTAAAGTGATTTAGTTCAATTGACTGCTGGCTGGATGGCTGAGCAGGAATATTGAGGCATTTAACAATGTTGATGGTATTCAGGACAAACATTTATTCTCCAGAGAGTAGAATTTGATCAGGATGATCAAATGCGACTCACTCTTCTCAATTATTTATGAATTGTGACCCCAGTGCTATTCATCACAGCTGGGTTTTACACCATTTAATTATTCAAAATAATCAGCAACACATCTGTAAACTTGGTCTGGCTTTAAGCAGGCTTTGCTTCAGCTGTCGCAAAATCACTGCTATTAACAAATGTTGGACACCTTCCGCCTGTGTTTTAGCAAAGAAAAACACTGCTCTAATAGCCCTATTTTTCCCTCCTCTCCTGGAACTCCCTGCTGCGAATGCCATGCCGTGGCTGCCAGTCGGAGAGGGCTTTGGCCAATTAGTTCTGTTCCGGGGGGCGTGGGGTCCCCTCTGCAGGGAAGTTAAACTCCAACTGCACTGCACGTGCCAAATTCTGTTCTCCGTGCCGGCTTAAAATTTGGAGTGTCTCCTTTGAAGTCAGCATAGCTACTCCAGATGTATTTCTCTAGCTGAGGTCTCAGCTTCCTAGGAAGGAAATCTCCTAGAGCAAGGAGAAGGAAAAGGAACAAGCAGCTCGCTGTCTGGGATAAACCACCCGGCTCCCTTTCACTGTTTATGTTCTGCCCTGCTGATGCCTCGCGGGCCTGATTCTCTTCCTTATGGTTCACAGTGATGGGACAGAAGAGTGAAACACAGTTTTTTTCACAGACCCTGTAGGCAAAATGTTTCTCAAGTGTTTAAACTGACTCAGAGATCAGAATCCCAGCTTTGGAAGTGGCCGAGGGATAGGGGAGCCTGAGGTTACATTTATACAGCAGCTCTTGGAAGTGGCTGGTGGTGTAACTTCCCATGTCCAGTCAGATCCAGCCATGGTGTGTGTGCTGGAATGGAATCTCCAGCTGGAGTGAAGACTTTGCTGGTTTATGGAGAAGCAGTAGGATTCCAGCTGAACCAGAAAACGTGGTGTTGCAGGGCTGCTAGCCTTGGGTGCGCAGCCACATCATGTGCAGCACAGGGCGGATGCAAGTGCCCAACACACATTTGTTTCACGTAGGCTAGCAGATTCCCACTATGCCAGCAGATTTCCAGGACCAGATATTATCTGCCCACACCTCCCTAACTTTCTGCCATGGGCAACTGTCACCACTCTTGCACACAACAACGTAAAAGCAGCATGAACTTCTCGCCATGAGGTCTTGCTGCTTTAGCAGCAATGGGACTGTGAGCCGATGCCCGACGCAGATCACACGCCGAGGGGCTGGGCAGTACGCGTCAGCAAGGCACCTCCGGCCCCTCCATGCCTGGGGAACTTCTGAGGAGGGGCATTCGGTTCCGCAGTCATACGGGCTTTTTACAAAAACTCTGCTTTTTACATCTAAATGGAAGAGAGACGAGGAGGGAAAGGAGATGCTGAAAAAATACAATCGATAGTACAGAATAAATACATCTTCCCAAAGATAGCCAGCGCATGGGGCTTTTTTTTAAGGAGAAAAAGATCAAAAATCTCTTGAGAAATTTCTGTGGCAGGAGGTTTTATGGTGGAACCTGTGAGAGGAAAGACTGAGCTAGGCACACACGTACTCTGCCTGATGTGGAAGGCAAACATTCTCCCTTCGTTTGCTGCTGGTTTTTGGTGTAAACCACCTCTTGTGTTTTTGGCAGCATGTTGTGGGGTTGCATCGAGTTGCTTTTTACATGAAGAAGATTCCTTTGAAAGTAAATTGTGCGAATACTCCCTCCTGCTATAAAATGAACTGTAATTACAGCTAAATATTTTGTGAATGTACTTAGGAAGCGTTTTATGTGCAGAGGAAAAAAAAGAGGACTTTGAACTCACAAATCTTTCCTTGGAAGGTACATCCAAAATGAATCCTTATTCCCTTTGGGTAATCACAGTGCAAGTAGCCAGCTATATTGTCTGGTGACAGCTGGGCTTTCTTGTGTATACAGAACTGTTGAGATTTCCTTTGAGTCTCATGAATTTTCCATTTTTGATATAAACTAGAAATATAGGGCCCAATTTAATACTGAACGACAAATGGCATTTTAAAATAACGTCCACAATCCTGCGTCATCAGTGTGGGTCTCTGGGACAACCCTCTGTATTCCGCCTTGGAATTTGTTCAGCCTAATACTGAAAAACATTGAAGGAGCTTTTTTGGCCTGCTCCCGGGCAGCTCCAGCGCCCTCCTGCCATGGCACAGAGGGTGAGGTATCAGATTTTTACAGGGCAGGGTTTGGTGACAAGACTGAGCAGAGAATGAGAGGCTTCCCAAGCCAGAGATTGTATCTGCTCCTTGTCTAGCCAGAGCCTTTCTTGGCATCATTATGTTTAATAGACTTTGATAGATCTTTCTTCCACAAATTTCGAATTGCCTCTTGAACGCTTTCAGACTGCCGCAGCCCAAAGCATCCCACGGCAATGAATTCTACAATTTGTTCCACAAAATGGACTTCCTTTTGCTTTTTAACTCACGCCTAATAACTTCTCCTGGTGCCTCCTAGCTTTTGCATTACAGAGTACATCCCTCTTCGTGGAAATGCCTCACATGATTCCGTCTGCCTCCCTCATATCCCCCCTTAATCATCTGCTTTCAAATCTGAAGCAGTCGGAACTATTTAATTTGTTTGAGGAAGCCATTCTAGACTCATGACGACTTGTTCCCTCTGTACCTTTTTTATTTCCTTTACCATATCCTTTCTGCGATGGGAAGGCCAAAACTGTGCACAGTATTTAATGAGTGGGTTTACTGCAGAGTTCTGCAGGAGCACAGCGCTGGGTTCTGTTTGGTTTTCTATTACTTTCCTCCTTCCTAACATACTATTTGTTTTTTAACAACTACTGAGCACTCAGCTGACACCTCCAGAAGACTATCAGCTCTGACCCCAAGGTCTCGTCACTGAGTGGCAATAGCAAACTGGGAGTCTGTCAGGATGTATGTGTAGTTAGGGTTGTTTTTCCCAAGTGCATCGCTTTGCATTTATCAACATTGAATTTCATTTGCCATTTTAGCACTCAGTATTGTGAGATTGTTCTGCTTCCCTTTACAAACAGCTTTTGTTCTAATTATCCTGAATAATTTTGTATCACAAACACACTTTGTCTCTCCTGCAGTCCGTTTATGAATAGATCAGGTCCCCGTAAGGTCCCGCTGGTGAAATCTGAACACTGAATTCCTGGGTGGTGAGTCCCACCCTTAAACTAGTGGTAAACAAGGCGAGTTTTCCTTTTGCTCCCAGACAGAGCAGTTTTTAAAGTAATGTTTTCCGAGACGCATTTCACAAACATTTTAGGAACCCAAATACGCCATTCTCTTCCAGGCTGTTCTTACCTACGGAATTCTTCAGGGACCAACCCACAGTGTGTTAGAGGCTCTGCTGTTTCCTGCAGCGTCTAGCAGTTTGCCCCACAGGGAAGTCAGATTTAGTGGGCTGTAGTGCCTGAAATCCCCTCTGGGTCTCCTTTTAAAAACTGATGTCACGTTTGTCACCTTCTATTCCCCTGGTAGCCTGTCTGTACAGGGCATGTGCCCTCCCAATTCACGTACCAAGAAGAGTGTGAAGTGCCACCTCCCATGGTAAAGCTTTTCACTCCCTCCCCCTGGCCAGTCACTGGAATAACACCGTAAGTTTTTTGAGTAGTCGTGTCCTTTTCTCTAAGAAAGGAACACTAAGGCAAGAAATCACCCTCCGATCCCAAAGCCAACTGTGAATTTTCATCCTCTAATGCAGTATTTGGATTTCTGAGACCAGGCAGTTTTATTCGCCTCCTCCCGAATTCTGGGGCGGGCTGGTTAGCGCTGCTGCGGGAGCGATGAGAGTGGGTGAATGCAATCTCTGCAGACCTCTCCTGCCGGTGGCCGTGTGAGTAATGATTCATTGCCAATTTGGAGTCCGAGCGGGCTCGCTGAACGTGGAGGCAGGCTGTCTAGCTCCCTCATCACATAAATTGAAAATATCTTTATACTCCAGTGGCACCTTCTTCTAAATGTCCTGAAATGTAAGAAAATAACATAAATCTGTATCTTCAGCGATGTGGCAGGGATTTGCTAACGTTATTCTCGTGGTTGCTGCTGCTCGGGGCAGGGGTCAGCAGCTCTTTTTAACCGGTGACCTCGGAATGTTACTCTCTAGCGAACGGCTGCATTGAAGACAGATAACGCTGCACTTTGCACATTTCTTGAGGCACTAAAAACACTGTGTAGTTACACTGGCATCCCTTCCAGATTAGACACAGCTTACACCAGGCACATGCTTAGAGCTGCATCTACACCAAGGAATTTGGCAGGAGAAAGATGCCATTTCAAAAGCGTGCTGCTAGCAGACATTACTGCGCTGGGAAAGGTTTTATAACCCTGGCCCAAAATTGCCATAATTAGAGGTGTTCTCAGCCTGTGCGTTGCTGTGCTGAAACCAGCGGGAAGCAGCACTGCGGAGCCGGAGGAGGAAGGATTGCTGCAGAAGAGGGTCTTCCCGGAGTTCGTGAGTCTTACCTCACCGCTTGACCTACCCTAAGAAACCGGCACGGTGAATTAAGCGATGAAGTCGAAGAGAAGCAGTAGAAGAAGATCAGGTGTCTGGGCTTTCTGTTACTGCCCATAGCACCGCAGCCATGCCCCAGGTTCTGCCTGGAAGCCGTGCTCGGAGGATCGCAGCCCTGCACGGTCAGCGCAGGGTTCCAGTCAGGCTCTGCCACCCCCCTGCCTGTCGACGGCAGGGTACCACAAGCCAACGGTGCTCCACCATCCCCTCCTCTCACACTTACAGGAATTCTTAGCTATCTATTCAGGATTCCTCCACGTTATTCCTGTGTGGAGTCCTTTTGGTTTGTTTGTTTTCCACCCCTTTCAAGGCTGTCCCCAGCTCACCTCTCTCTTGAGTGCTGTTGGAGAGTTTATACCAGGGCTAAACTATCGCCAAAATCTACACTGTTCCTGTGGGATGTCTTCAAATACTGTCGGCTGCCTCCGTGGGTATGCCGTCTTCATGCTTGCTGTGAGAAAACTAACAGCGAGAGCACTACCAGAGAATTCTCTACTGTGGGATTAAAATAATAGATCAAAAATTATTTTTGGGGGGGATGAAGTAGCTGCTTTCATGAAACATATCAGTATGAAAACATCGCTATGGATCTTCTCTAATTTAGTCCTTCAGGTTAGGATCCTTTCTTTGTTCATGCTTCCCCCTCATTGCTATTCATAGGCTTTCACAGTTCGGCCCCTGCTAGGACATCAGCCTGGAGTAATGGGAAACAACAGCAGCACCGCGTAAGGCCAAATCGAGAGACAGACTTCCTGCTCAGTCACTGTAGCAAAAATTCTTGCTCAGAACCTTACATCGCCAGCAAGACGCTGGAGCAGTTTGATTTTACACTTAAATGGAAATTCTTTGAAGTTTAGAAGAAACTAATCTGTAACTTGTTTCAGAAAGGCAATGAAATCGGGTCATTAAACCTGGGTGTATCAAATTCCAATTAGCATTAGCATGGACAATATAATTAAAAGGTAAATTAGCCATAATAGCAGACACTAGAACACTTTTTACAGTAACTAACGGTCAATTGAAACCGTGTACTTTGGTTTCTTGGGTTGTCAATGATAAGTTGAAAGGACAGAATAAGAGCCTGTATCCATTCATCTTTGGGCAGTAATGTGTTCTGCAAAGTTAAACATGAAGAGCAGCAGCGTGCTGGCCAGCCACCGCTAAAATCAGTGGAAGAGACTAAGTGGGATTAAGGAAAGCCGAGGAAAAGACTCTAGAGCTGAGAAGTTGGTGGATGAATTATGGATGTGGTGATATGGACTATCTGTCCTACTCCAAGGTAGCGGGTTTGTGCTAATTGGAGAGGAGTGTGTTTAGGCTATGAGCAGCCTGGGATCAGGTCTGTCCTGGTGCCCCCCTGCAAACTTAAATTATAATAATGATCGTATAATCACGGTGATGTTTTAAATGCAAATGAAAGACTTGATAGCCAGTAAGATTTAGAAATCCCAGGGTGTTCATTGCATAAGCAATAGAAAATGCTAGGAAAGTAAATAAGTAACATACAGAAATGTGGTAAAATGGCATAATTAGGATGGTGACTTTTTGGAACTTTCTCCAGGGTGATATTTATTAACACCAGGCTGTCCCCTTCTGCCAGAGGGTAAATAATACTCTGAACAGAGGCAAAGATAACAGGCTGCAACTCGTCATCTGGCAGCATTTTGCCCATTGATGAAAGACAACCACTTCGACTTTAATAACAAAGGAATGTTAACTTATGCCTTGCTGTCTGCTGGGGGGAGCCTGTGGTTTGGTAATTGGCTGTTAGAATTCGGAGCGATGAACCCAGGAGGGTAAGAGAGGGTGGATAACCACCCTCTGCTCTCAGCCTGACCTGTCCGTGCAGCACAGCCAAACCTCGTCAGTGGCCAGCGTGGAGCTGGAGGCTGTCCCCAGTCCCCTTCTCGTTGGGCAGCCTCAGCGTCCCCAAGCATCGGTTGTGTCCTGGGCTGGGGGTACTTCAAAACAGCCTTCCATTGTTCTGTGTTGGGTTTTTAAAAGACAAAGGGTTGAGGCGTGTTGGCAACAGGGAGCTTTTTCTTTTTCCTTTCGCTATGCTTCGCCGTGCAGAGACACAGGAATCCACCATTACAGCAGCTTTCCAGAGTATTAAAAATCATTTAGAATATTATGCATTAAGAAAAGCCATTTTCAGATGATCAGCTCTCGCAGCGTCAGGCCTTCTTTTCCTTTGCTGTGTTTTCCGCCGTCTTAGCTTAATCTTCCTCTTCTATTAACTTTATATTGGCCAGCTGGGAACATGTACACTTGAGAAAATAGTCGGCATCAACATAAAAAGGTTAATTAAAATGATTAACCTCACCAACAATTCCTGCGTGGAAAAATCCTATAGAATTTAATAGAAAGTGATACATTTACTATGTAGTATTTAAACTGTCAGAGAAAATTCCTTAGCAGGGAGGTAATTCCCTATTAAATTCTATAACTTTTTAGAGTATTCTCCAAAGAACCTTATTGGATTCATCTGTATTAAATTCTACAGCATCTGTCATAAATGGTTCAAGGCTAATATAACTTCTAAGAAGAATTTTGTAGTGATGCAGGGATGTAGAGTTTGACGTGAGGCTGTTCGGAAGCGGGGGGTTATTTTTTAGGCGTGACCTCCAGTGGTACAGCACGGATGTTACATGGCTTCTTAATGCAAAAAAAGGTGAAAGGAAATGATGTTAAATCAACCTCACTGTAAGTAATGCTGCCTTTCCAGTTATGGCTTAGGCTGAACTGATCCTGCCCACTGTGTAATCAGAAGTCCCTTGCTTACTGGAGCTGACAGGCAGAATTAGGGGAAGCGCACACTTTAATGTGTTTTTTTTATTTCTGTGATAGAAATGGAACTATGAAAATTCTATTAGGGCCAGCGGAGAGTTTTGCTTGATTCCTCTTTGTCTTTGCTCAGCTCATCTCCTTGAACGTAGTACGTTTCTCCCTATGGAGGGGAAAGGAGGGAAGAGAGAGAAGCAATTGTGGTTTGGGAGTGTCATGTGGATATAAAAGCTATAAAATGTTCAAGGTTTTAGTGTACTTTGCACTTTTAAAATGTAAATGCTGGGGAAGATATCAAAATTGCTACGCGAGTCCTTTGTGAAATGTCTGCATTACGCTGAACTCGGTTACATCTGCTGTTTGTATAGCATTTCTCTTGATAATTTTTCTCTGTCACTTAGCTCGTGATCTTTGTAGCAGCTGTGAGCTCCTAATGACTTTCCCTCTTAGGCAGGTTCTACGCTGTTATTTTTAAAGCCTGAAGTACAAAGTAATTTGGCACTTCCCCATGCATCCTTGGGGGAAATCGGTTCTGTTTGGTGCAATTTCTGGGACTTGCAAAAGATATGAATAGATATAGTTTCTTCCTCAACTTTGTAACCTCCAAGCATTGATATATTTTTCAAAAATGTGGTTTTCAAACTAAGAATATTCATGGTATCCCTGCCCACGGTAGGGGGTTGGAACTGGATGATCTTTAATGTCCCTTCCAACCCAAACCATTCTCTGATTCTATGTTAGCGGTAAAAAGAGGGGTTAGATTTTTCAGGAAGATTGTGGTTAAATAGATAACAAAAAAATATGTCTTGGAGGTGGTATTGCACCTGAGTTTTAGTGATTCAGCTTGCAAGACAGACTGAAGGGGGTAACTCTAGGACAGTCTGGCCAAGGGGAATAGGGAAAAAGACCCTCTGTTGCCACATTTCAGTAGCTCTGTGTTCTGTTGTTGGATGGTGTAAGGGAAAGGTTAAGAACTAAAAAAAAAATCAGTGTGTTTGTATCTAACCACAGCCTCAACTAGACAGAAATCTGCATCTCTAGCTTCATGAACACCTTGGCAAGCCTGGTGTTTTGTAAATGTATATGCTTTGTAAATGTATATGTACATAGATACAACCTTTTTTGTTTTTCTCTGTATCGTGGTCTGTTAATCAGGGTCCGAGCAGTGGTATTTAAAGCACTCGCCGTTGCCTTCAGAGTTCTATTTTATTTATATTTTATAAAAGGCATCTCTCTGCAGAGAACGAACAAAAGGTCAGTGCCAAACTTAAATGTCAGAAACCCTGTTTTGAGAGGTGATAAGCTGATAAGTTGTCCAGCGGCCAAAGGCTGCTGTTGAAGTGGGTTTGTGCCTAGTTGCTTACACTGCATGGGCTGCTCTTGCCCTTGAGGGACTCTGTCTTCCCTTCCCAAGAGGGGACGGAGCAGGGCATCACAGGGGATGATGGACTGCTGGGCAGGGGGGACAGTCAGCCCTCAGGGTGCCCAAAGAGCATCTGTCACCAAGTGTGGAGAGGAGCATTGCTGGGAGCAGCTATGGCTTGGTTTCAGCAGACCACGTCACACAGGACAATGCCGAAGGACTTTGTGTTCAATCTGGCAATTGAGCTATCGATATTTTAAACTTGGTTTATGTAGGCTGTTGCAAAAGGAGATAAAACTTATATTTTTTGGACTGACACATTTTCCGTTCAAATCCTTTTTGTGCCCAGGAAGTGCAGCGCTGTACGGCCGACATGAACATCACCGCAGAGCATTCCAACCACCCCGACAACAAGCACAAGAACAGATACATCAACATCCTGGCCTGTAAGTAAGCACAACGAGTCAACCCGAAGAGGCACTCTCCCCTCAGTGTGTCTGTGTGTGGCTGGAAAAGGCAGGTGGCTCCCAGTTACATTATTATTGCACAGTAATTAATAAACATGTGAACGTGGGGCTGGGAGGTCATTTCCCTCCTGGAGGCAGTGGCCAGTTTGACTTCTCTGGGGCCAGGATTTCACTCCAGCTTTTATTTTAAAATATTTTGCAGTTTGATAGTCCAAGTGTAGTTTTAGAAGTATCAGTTGGGTATAAAGTTTTGTGGAAGACTAACTGGAATAAATCGATGATCAGAGCTCTTCTGCCTGCTAATGTCTGAAAACTGGCTGAAGGGAAGTGCTTGGGGGAACAAAGAGTTTTATTGATGATCCCTGGGATTCCCTTATAATCCCAAAGGTGCTAAATCTTACAGAGCATATCTGCTGTATTTCAAACTGCTTCAGCTGTGTGTAGGACTTGGACAAACAGCACTGTTTGTAGCACAGTGCCCGCTGTGCCTGGATTCCTGTGAGAACCGCAAATCTGGACGCTGCTCTAGAATGCAGATTATTGTGGGGATGGGACGGAAATGCGGTAACTTTTTCCATATCCTTCTCTGATGGGGAGCGAAGGGTAGATGCAGCAGTCACTGTAGTGTAGGAAAAAGGATGGAGAGCCACTGGTAAAGAGTTCACGGTGTTTGTAAACATTATCTTGAATGGCTTTGGCCTAGGAAGGCAATGCATGTCTAACAGATTCTCAGACATCAAGGTACCGGCTGCAGACCAGTTCCCAGACCTGTAAAAGACTGGCTGTGTGGCCTTGGGCGAGGGGACTCATTGCAGTTGTCCCAGCTCTGAATTTAGACATAGCTGTCTGCTCCCTCAGGGCACAGAGAGACATACCATTGGAGGAGAATTAGAGCAGGCACTCCAATCCTCCAGCTTACCCCTGGAGGAACCTCTCTCTGCATTCATGATGGAGGAAGGCAACTGAAACCGGATCCTTTGTGCTTAAAGTTAGCCCCGTGTCATCCTGCGCGTGTTGGAAGAACCACGCAGCCCGGTGCTGCTGCCTGGGAGCAGGAGGAGGACAGCAGTTTTTCCTGATTTAAGCCAAAGTCAAGCATTTGGGTGGAACAAAAAGAGGAGCTAAGAGGAGCGTGACCGAAGGTTTACCGCCTTGATGTGATGAGGGCGGTGAAGGAGTGAGGACCTTCCCTCAGCTCCCAGAGCCAGCAGAGCTGTCTGAGCCCGGCAGCGAGCGGAGGATACTGAGCTCAGGCACTGGGCCAAGCAAGGGCAGCTGTGTGGCTGCGAGGGCTGGGCCAGCAGCTCCCCATGGTGTGACACAGTCCTGTGGATGCCCTGGCTCTCAGAACCCCACTGCAGCATGTGGACGACCCTGGAGATCGTGCCCCTGAGGCTCCAGTGTCCTCTAAAGGGAAGCTGTCCCAGCACAAACCACGTGCTTTCAGGGTTGTGAAGCCTGAGGACCTGCTACCTTGAGCAGATGACCAAGAACAGGTACTCCCACCTCCCCTTGACTCCAGTCCAAGGCCAATTTCTCCCATGTATATTAGTAAGGGCTACTCCAATACCAGGAAATGGGATGTTTCCCTGCAGTTCTGCACTGTTTCCTTAATGTTTCTCTGCTGTTTTTTCTCCTGCAGATGATCACAGCAGGGTGAAGCTAAGGCCTTTACCAGGAAAAGATTCTAAGCACAGTGACTACATTAATGCTAATTATGTCGATGTAAGTTGTTCGAATTGTTTTCTTTATCTCTGAATCCTTTCACGAGGAGGAACTTTTGCCACTTGTGAAGTGGTCGTGTTCTCCAGCTTCACCTGATCATTTTGCTACAAATTCCTCGCTATGCTGAATGAGAAAGGCACCTTTCTTTATTACCTTTAAAATATTAATATGTCTGCCATGATATTGCTTTCATCTCACTTGGCATTATGTTTTTTTTTGAAGGGTTACAACAAAGCAAAAGCCTACATTGCTACCCAGGGACCTTTAAAGTCTACCTTTGAAGATTTCTGGAGGATGATTTGGGAACAAAATACTGGAATCATTGTCATGATCACAAACCTTGTTGAAAAAGGAAGAGTAAGAGATTTTCTAGTTTGTTTGCCACTGCTCCTTACCACCTCCCCGAATCACTTGGGCAGAATTTGCTCTTTAATGTTTTGGGGTGATATATATTGATGTATGATGTATCTCTGACATAACAGAGGGATACATAGCTAGCCATGATTTTACTTGTTTAAAAGCTGTAACCACAAATACAAAGCAGCATCTCACGCCCTCAGCCAACCCACCCAACTCTGTCTTTGTTCAGAGAAAATGCGATCAGTACTGGCCGTCGGAGAACAGCGAGGAGTACGGCAACATCATCGTCACGCTGAAGAGCACAAACGTTCATGCCTGCTACACCGTGCGCCGCTTCACAGTCAGGAACACCAAGATGAAAAAGGTGAGTAAAGCCGTTTCTGTCCTCACCCCGATTCCTTCTGGCTCACGTAGGATGCAAGGCACGCGGGAGCGTTTGCATAGCCAACTGCTAGGAGCAGGTGGATGGGAAATATGGAAGCAAAGCCAGGTTTATGAGGAACCTGATGAAAGGTTTAGCCTGTATTTCTTTTTCTCAAGTTCACTGCTGCTTGGGTGTCACAGTTATTGCTGTTATTACCTGTTACCACCTGTGTTTTTCCCTTCTCTGCCTAGCAGGAGGCAGAGCTGCAGGTTTCTTCTGTTAGAACCCAGCACTTTCCAGCTGGGCAAGCGAGTAGGATCGAGTATCTTTCTGTGCTTCTCCTCCCTGATCTTTCTCTTCTTTCTGCCCACACCTTGCACGCAGGGTCAGAAAGGAAACCCCAAAGGGCGGCAGAACGAGAGAACGGTTATCCAGTATCACTACACTCAGTGGCCTGACATGGGTGTGCCGGAGTACGCTCTGCCTGTGCTAACCTTCGTTAGGAGATCCTCCGCAGCCAGAACCCCGGACATGGGACCAGTGGTGGTGCACTGCAGGTACGATGGGTGCGATGGATGACCTCGTGGCAGGCATGTGCGCGGCGTCTGCTCTTACATGCCAGCGAAGGCCAATGCCGTGAGTTATTAGGACATGAGCGTGGCAGCCCCATGGAGTGCAGGTAGACGTGAGCTTGCTTTGCCTACATCTTCAGACAGATCCAATGCAAAAGCTTCCCAGTTGCATCAGCAAAACCCTGTGTCACGATACGGAGCTGCTGAGCCTTGCACTGATGTGGCTGTGCAGTTCTGTGTTCGAAGCTTGTTTGTAGCCTGCCCGTTCAGTGCATGGGCAGGGCAGGATCACAGAATGCCAGGGGCTGGAGGGGACCTTTGGAGGTCATCCAGTCCAGTCGCCCTGCCAGAGCAGGTTCACCCTGAGCTGGTTGGACAAGAATGGGATTTGAATCTCTTCAGAGGAGGAGACTCCACAACCTCTCTGGGAAGTCTGTTCCATGCTCTGGAACCCTCAAAGTAAGGAAGTTCTTCCTCATGCTGAGATGGAATTCCCTGAGTTCCAGTCTGTGCCTGCTGCCCCTTGTCCTGTCGCTGGGCACCACTGAGAAGAGTCTGGCCCCATCCTCTTGACATCCCCCTTTCAGATATTTATAAGTTGTTCAGCTCCACTCTGAAGCTTAAGCCTTACCTCAAGTCAGAAGCCAGCCAGGGCAGCCCCACAGCCTGGAGCAACTGGGGTGGTCCAGGATAGCAGCAGTTTGGCACAGGGTGGATCTCTGTATGGCTTCTCCTAACCAACACCAGGAAGAACAGCAGTAGAGACAGGACAGCCAAGTGTCAGGTCGTGAAATATATACCTGGTAAAATTCCCAGAAACCCAAAATACTTTGTTTAGAAGCTTCCATGGTTGGGACTATCAGGGAAATGAAAGTGTGTGAACAGGAATGTTTGCGTAGGTCTGTTCTGCTGTTGTGAACACGCACTTTGGTCTGGCTGTACTACATGGGTTTTGCTTTGTCTCCCGTAGCGCTGGTGTGGGCAGAACTGGTACCTACATTGTGATAGACAGTATGCTGCAACAGATAAAAGACAAAAGCACAGTTAATGTCCTGGGTTTCCTGAAACATATCAGGACACAGCGCAACTACCTCGTCCAGACAGAGGTAAAGATCGCAGTGGGGTTGAATTTCAAGCCATGTTCACTTTTGTGTTGTAATCAAAAAGAAAATGGGTTTTTTAGTTACAACCCTGGAAAAACTGAATATGTCACTGGGCACCTTTTGTACCAGAAACTTCGTATTTTGCATTTGACTTTTTCAGTTGTATGTGCTACACTTTATCAATGTTTATTCTGGATTTGGCAGTGTTTGCATGGGTGGCTTGTTTTGCACACCCTTTCCTTCAGTGTGCTCTGCCCCTCAGTTAAAGCCAGCTGTTTAGTTTGTTCCCAGCGCCTACGTGACATGCTGTTGTTTTTCTAGGAGCAGTACATTTTTATTCATGATGCCTTGTTGGAAGCCATCCTTGGGAAGGAGACTGAAGTATCTGCAAACCAGCTGCATAGTTATGTTAACAGCATCCTCATACCAGGCATAGGAGGAAAGACACGACTAGAAAAACAGTTCAAGGTAAGGCTTATCACTGCCATCCAGAGGGACTTAATTTCCCTACTCTCTCCTGTACGGCCTGCCTTGCTGCCAGTTATCGCAGATAAGGAACCAAACCAGAACACCTGATTAGCACAGCGTCTCGAGAAGTTTGGTCCTCAACGGTCTTAGCTGCACTGCTGGAAATCAGCACTAACACTCGATGTCAGAGGTGAGAAGAGGGACGTGGACAGTGATTTGGAGTGTGCTGTTGGCCTCCCTGTTCCCGAGGGGGCTTGGATGTTCCTCAGTCTGTGGTTAGCTTGGCTGGAAGTGCTCCTCCAAACTGTGACTCTCCTTCGTATGTATGGAGAAAGATGTGAAACGCAGTTCTGAGCATCACCTGCTACTTCAGCACTGGATAAAGAATTACAAATGTTTAAAACCAGGAAACGCAATACGCCTTTCCCACTGCTAGTAACCGTGCTTGAGCTTTTCCCTGCTATGCCACAGCTGCTTTCATCCTGGCCAAAGTAAATTTTTCTTGCCCAGTTCCATTTGAAACCTCTGATTGTCTGATTGCATTTTATTTGAACGCATTTTCAAATATTTTGTGAGACTAGGTACCATAAGAAGATGATACATGACCTCTGTTTTCACAGCTAACTCACTCCCTTAATAACTACCTAAGGAACTGGTCCTGTTACGTTATACCAGGTGCCAAGTCATTCAGAAAAAGTACAGGCTCTTCTCTGAATTCACCTGTAGAAGCCTCAGTACTTCTCCATCAGGCAAGACATTCCAGATGCTCAATTACTAAATTAAAGCAACAAGCACAAGAGCACACACGTGCACGTGAAATGCAGCAGGAGAAAAAGATTTCTTATATTAAAAAAAAAAGCGTTCCACTTTTACAAAGAGTACTAAATTATCTGTGTGAGGGTGTTTTCTGGTGACTCCTCACAAAATTTCAATAAAGTTACCCAGAGCAATGGGTTGCAGGTGCAGGAGATGAAAAAGTCACCTTCACCCTCTTTGCTCCAGTAGTTTCCCCATGCAGTGGGCAAACATTCACACACATTTCTGCCTCCCTGACTTTTCTCTGGGCCTCGTAAGCAGCCCAGAATAAACTTGCAGAGCAGAGAACGTAACCCGCAGCCTCGGATCTCAGGTGCCGGCGCAGTGGGTTCCCCAAAGGCCGGGCAGAAAAAGACATTCTGCGGCAATGATCTGCCTTTTATTTCAGAAGAAAACCTGAAAGTTTTGTTGGTTTATTTTGCTAGCTTTTCCTCCTGGAGACCTGCTTCTGACTGAACATATCTGCGAGTCTTTAAAATATATTCTCAGAGATAACTGAACGTGGTGTTCTGTGAAAACACATTCTGAACGAACTTCATTTTCAGGATGTTTCGAAGCTGAGAGCTGCAGAGATCTTTTTATCCATTAAACATGTTGTATGAAAAGGATGATTTCCATTGGCATCTTGAGTACTTTAAACAAGTTTAACAATGCAGTTTATTCTTCTCCCAATGCATCTTCGCAGGAGTTGGCAAAGAAACCTCCTCTCTTCATTTAGAGCGCTGTGAGGACTGACTTACTACTTTATTCTCTTTCAGCTGGTTACACAGTGTAATGCAAAATACGTGGAATGCTTCAGTGCTCAGAAAGACTGCAACAAAGAGAAGAACAGGAACTCATCAGTCGTGCCATGTAAGATCACATCTTCGATTTGATTACCGCCCGCATAACTTTTTGTGCTGAATTCTCCCGGCGTTATGCATGAAGAGACATAGCCACTAGGAAGGAGAAATGTAATCTTTTGTTCAGACCAAGCTGTCTTGTCTTTCACAATTAGCCTGATGAAACCGAACAAAAGAAAATAGTTACAGTGTCAGCCAGATGTACTGTCCAAGTGAAATGTTAATTTGAAGTGCTTAAGAATTGGAATAATTAGGTAGGGGATAAATCTATGGAATACGGAAAGAATTACTTTGATACTGCTCCCAGCTCAGGTGAGATGTCCCAGTGCGATTGACACAAGTTCTTTGTAATTCAGTTACTGCGCAATTTCTGCGTGTGAACCTTCCCCAGGTTTGAGGGTACTTAGTGCCCGAGGCCAGGTTCACAGCCACTCGTGTGGAATCTCTGCACGGTTGTCGAGCAGTACGGATTTGCACCGGACCAAGCACGGGCCCAACATCATTCCCATCACGTTAGCCAGAGTACAGGACACGCAGGACAGATGACAGCCATGCTAGCACAAAGTAATAATGGCCCAGATACGGTCCACCATCAGGTTTGTTAATAAAATGGGAAGTTTTGTTAACTTCTGCAGAAAGGCTGAGAGAGTTGGGGTGTTCAGCCTGGAGAAGAGACGGCTCCGGGGAGCCCTTATAGCACCTTCCAGTACCTGAAGGGGCTGCAAGAAAGCTGGGGGGACTTTTTACAAGGGAAGGGAGTGACAGGATGAGGAGTTACGGGTTTAAATTGAAAGGAGGGAGAGTGAGATGGGACATCAGGAAGGAATTCTTCCCGCAGAGGGTGGGAGCACTGGGACAGGTTGCCCGGAGAAGCTGTGGCTGCCCCATCCCTGGAAGTGTCCAAGGCCAGGCTGGATGAGGCTTAGAGCAACCTGGTCTGGTGGAAGGCGTCCCTGCCCATGGCAGGGGATTTGGAACCAGATGGTCTGTAAGTCCCTTTCCACCCAAACGGTTCTGGGATTCTGTGAAGCCATCAGGATTTATCCTAAACCCAGATGCGCACAGGGCAGCAATTGTACAACTTTGCAGTTTGTGTCACGTAGCTGCCATGATCTGGGGTTGGTTCTTGGAGCCGGTCAGTGGGTCGGAGGATGCTGCTGAGCCCAGCCCGCGGACAGGGAGGAGAGCAGAGCTGCTGAAGGCGGCGCTCACACCTTCTAACCCCCCTAGCAGTTACCCGTTAGGGAATTGGGGTGTCTCCGGGGGTTATCTCACCATCCAGCTGTGAGGAGGGAGCGACAGTTGGGCTACGGAGTGGTAGGGAAAACAAAATAAATCAGCTGGGTTTGTGTGCTGCTGGAGACAAATGGAACACTACAGTCAAGAATTACCTGAAATCCCCTGTTATCACTGCCTCTACTGTTATTTGGTAATTCAGCCTGCTGTGAAAATCTTTGCTATAGTAAAATTTGATTCCTGAAATTACTTTGTCCTTGTGGGAATATTGTGCAACATTCTCTTTTATATCCTGCGTTAGCAGGCAATGCTTTAACGCAGTTAAAGTGCTGGCCTGCTCCTGCGGGAGCGGGGAGCTGCGCGGTGCTTGGTTTGTTAACGTCGGAGAAATCCTTACTTTCCGCATGGTGCCGTGACCAGGCTCTGATCTTTTCTGGTTTTTTGTCTTATAGCTGAGCGTGCTAGAGTGGGCTTGGCACCGCTGCCTGGAATGAAGGGAACAGATTACATTAATGCCTCTTATATCATGGTGAGGAAGCCAACACCTAATTACAAAGTAAAATCAATTCTAAGGTGCTAAATACCAGATGCCTGTAATTGTCCTAATTCTGTATGTAATGGCTGTGTATTAACAGATGAGATTTTAACACCTTCCCCATAATGTAAAGCCATTAACTGTGTTTTATTAAAGATTGTTGCCTAAAAAAATTAACTACAAGATGCGTTTAGATGGAATGTGTGTTTCTGTGAGAGAGAGTCAAATAAATACTGGGGTTTAGAGTAAATACAAACATCAGGGACTCTGCAGAATGGAAATGGAGTTATAAAATTATGGTCTGTGTGAAAATAGTGTGGAATAGAATAAAATAGGGTCATTATGTGTCCCCAAAGATGAAATTAATGCTTTAAAGGTATTGAAAGCAGTAAGTAAACATGTGCTTTGTTTTGCTGCAAAAGGGCTACTACAGGAGTAACGAGTTCATCATAACCCAACACCCGCTGCCACACACGACTAAAGATTTCTGGCGAATGATCTGGGATCACAACGCGCAGATCATCGTCATGCTGCCGGACAACCAGAGCCTGGTGAGTGAGGCGCGTCCCTCCCGGCGCCGAACC
>NW_010253362.1:68408-78107 GCF_000690775.1 Eurypyga helias
CAGACCCTGCCATAAGCTGCTCACAAAGACAAGTTGCAAGATGCGGGGCGTGTTTTTTGCTCTCCCCTTCCGCACTCACCGCTGGGATAGACATCCGCAGCTGCATGGACCACGGCGCTCACGGGCAGCACACCAGCGCTGGTGAGCCGAGGGGTGCTGGCACAGGGGCTGGAAGGCACGGAGGTTCCTGGGTGGCCAGGGCCCAGGGTACGAACGCTGAGAGGAGCAGAAATAAGAAGCAGGCACAGTAGGATAGTTGCGCGGTGAGCTCGAGGCTCAGGCCATGCAAGACTACAGCTGTGCAAGGTTACAAACGCTATTTTTGATGAAAGTCAAAAGCAAACATGTATGTTAAGTGGAAATAATGAGACAGAGAAGGAGACACAGGTGAAGTGCTAATCACTGCTTCCAGATTTACTAGCACGTCTCGAGAGGGCGCGTTGAGAAGGATTAAGAACTAAATGGTTCGTTTTTTCATGCAAGCATCGCTGAGGTGAACAGACGATTGTAGCTGAGAGTGGCAGAGAAGCCACCTCCGTTACAGCAGGAAAAGAGCAGTCAGGAGGGGCTGCTAAAGAGGCAGCGGTCGATACGCTTCCTGTGCGCGGGGCGAGGAGAGGGATTGCCGGCACTGCAAGGCGAAGCGCGTTCGGAGAAATCCGATCGAATCAGAAGGCACTAATGCAATGGAAGTGTGTCAGGTGGAAATGAAGAGGCTGATCTTGTCTTTACAAGTGCACGAAATAGCGCTGCAGAACAATGGTGATTAAAAGGTACAGGAGGAACACCGGACTCGGCCGCATCCCTGGGAAGGATGCCGGGTCCCAGTTTTCACCCTCACTGGTCCAGCGCTGAGTGTGGATTCTGGGGTGGCACAGGACTGAGACAGTGTCAAGGAGCTGCATGTGCAATGCCTGTGCAGCACTTGGAGTATCTTGTTGTTTGTTCCTAAGTTGTTTGTTCCTAAGTCCCCATTGTGGAACAAACAACTAAGGCCCAAATTTCACCAGTATCCTGCACACCACGTGCATGAAAGCTCCAGGCCCGGAGGGATAAATCTGGGTTTAGAGACCTGCTCACAGCAGGATGAGCGGGTTCATCGCCCCTGTTTTCTCAGGAGCGAAGCACAGGGGGTTCAGAGATGCAGGCGCGCGGTGCCAGGACGCTGCCCGGGCAGCCTCACGCTTACCCTCCGGGGACAGGAGACCCCTGAAGCCAGGAGGAGAAGCAAGCTTGGCACGTGTGTGGCTTCAGAGCCCGATTTTCTTTCTCTGCAGTGAATTAGGAATGCACAGTTACTCTTTTAAAGAACATCTTTGCCAGTGTATTACCTACACCCTGTCAGTTAGGCCACTTCGGCACGGAGCCACTTCTGCTATTCCGTGGCATGTTATAGTGTCCCTTCAGTAGAGGAGTTTTGCTGCAGAAATTGCCTTAAGTTAAGCCAGTGTTTTTTTTCAGGGCTGAGCATTTGGGTTTTCTCCTTCCTCCTTACCCCTCCTCTCACTCCTAAAAATTCCAGCCCTGCGTAAGTATCCTTCAGTCTTCTACCTAGGTCTGATCCACAGACGTTGAGTTTTGGATTCGACCACAATAAACACACGTTAAAAACAGTAAGCAATTAATTTTTAAAGGTCAATGAGTTTTTCTAAACAGATATCTGACTTCCATGCAAAACTGTGTTGGCAGGAGGTAATAAAGCCCAGGACACAACACAAAGGTTAAGTATGAGTGAGCTAAGATAACCATTTCCCTATGAAACCAATTAAAAAGCAGACGTTACCTGTTTGGACACACGAAGGAAGGATCTGGCAAGCTTACTGCCTCCTGCAATAGTAAATTTGGTTTAGACAGAAGTGTTTTTTAAAGGTCAGCTCCTGATCATCTCTATTTATCAAACCAATTTTTTGATCCACTGGATTTTTCAGTCTCACACAAGGTATCGGAAAGGCTGCAGTAGTGTGTTGTTTCATTCCTCCAGGCAGAAGATGAGTTTGTGTACTGGCCAAGTCGTGAGGAATCCATGAACTGTGAGGCCTTTACTGTGACCCTTATCAGCAAAGACAGGCTGTGCCTCTCTAACGAAGAGCAAATTATCATCCATGACTTTATCCTTGAAGCTACCCAGGTAAAGCAAACCTCCAAATGTGGGTCCTGGCTTTTCACCAAAATGTTACTGTTGTTGTTTAAATATGGAAGGAGTTCAGGAACAGTTTTGAAAAGGATTTACTTGTAAATGCATGTGCATGCACGTGGCTTACAGGGGAAAGGTGTTCTCATTGGCTCCTTCTCCCTCTCACATCTTCTACTTCCAGGTAGATTCCTCTAGCTAGTGAGGCCCTAGTAGTAATTCTCTTATTTGAAAGTGAAGACATTGTTTTTTCCTTTTGAAAGCACAGAATTGGATTGAATTATTCTTCGCAAAGTGCACCAAGGTTTATTGTCCTATTTCTGCTTATAAAATTCAGCATTTATAGTTTGTTTGGGGCTCTTCGTTAAGGTGTTTTACTTCAGCACATTTCTTTTGTGCTGTGAACCTGCCTCCGGCTGCCTGTGGGGATTGCAGCTGGATTTTGCTGCAAAACATTAGCCTGTAAGCCTTTTTAAATTTGAATTCCTTGGTTGCTCTTCTCTTGTTTGACTTCTGTGCTGTAAGGGCTGGGAGAGAAGGTTTATGTGGATAGAAGCCCTGAACTCCAAATACAAAATCGATCAGTTCAAGACTGTTAGAGTTGCATTACTTCAGCGCATTCACCGTTAGAGACGCTGGAGCTGTGAGTCGGCCTTCATTCTATATAAACCTTCTGGAAGAAGGAGGTATCGCTTCCGTTTGCAGTGAGGCTCTTTTTCTACCTGGAGTGGATAAATGTGAACCTGAAGTCGCTAATGCCCCGGCTGGTTTTTCATTGCAGGACGACTACGTTCTGGAGGTCCGTCACTTTCAGTGTCCCAAATGGCCAAACCCAGATGCTCCCATAAGCAGTACCTTTGAGCTTATCAACGTAATCAAGGAAGAGGCCTTAACAAGGGATGGCCCCACCATAGTTCATGATGAGTATGTCTCTTTTCTCCCGTTCACGTGCAGGTTGTACAAGGAATTACTCGGCTACAAGACACTTGTTAGGATTGGTGTCCATTCTTGCATGCAGTGGATGGCCTTTAGTGGTCTAGAGAACAGGATCAGAATATTTAAACTTCCAGGGATGCAGTTTCAGTTGGCATCTGAGGCCAAACACATTTTGCTTAGTGTTGGGTTTACGTTGGTTGTAGTCTTTGGTGGACTCAGAAAGCAAAGCTGTATTTGCTTTGTGATCATTGTGGCTTCTTCTGCACCTGGAATTATCCCAAACAAATCCTGCAACCTGTTTCAGAGCCCAGCAGAGCCCTGGTTTAGGTAAAGCCCTGAGCAGCCCAATGCAGGCTTATGGAAACCAGTTGGAGACAGCCCTGTGCTCCTGTCTGACAGCTCAGGTTCCACGTGCCAAGACAGAACATGCTCGGCTCAGCTGTGTCTCAGGATGAGCGGCAGAACTATCTTGTGACAAAGGGCCCGGGTTTTCTGAGAGCAGATTTATTTTTCCTCCTTCTGCTTCCCCAAAACCACTCCAAGGGACCCATATGGTGCCAGGTGGAAAAGAGGGAGCCCGCTAACCCCAGGCCCGCATGTCCCAGCACTTGTCTCTTCTGTAGCACAGTGGTGAGCGTTGTCTTGCCGAGCGCTAAGTACTGCGTTGCACATTACTACTTTGCATGTATTACGGAGCCAAAAAATACCAGTGTCGTGGAGCTGGAGCCTAGGTCTAACAGGATCTCTTTGGAGGGACAGCTTCCTGACAGGCAGGGCGCTTCCCGGAGGCGCTCTGCTGTTAAAAACCCTAGGAAGCCCGATTTCTGACCCTGCTTGGGTCAGAAAGACTTAGGAGCCTCAGAGCCAACACCGAACTAGTGTAAGCGGGTGCTATACCTGCCACCCCCCTGCCCTCGAGTCCGTTAGACCTTTCAGCATTCCGGCAAACTGGAGGCAGGGGGAACGCCTTGGAAAACTTCACCTTTTGAGCAAAAACGTTGTTACCGTACTGTGGTGTTTCAGTGGTCCGACCGTGCAGTTGCATGCCGCTGTCTGCCGTGGCTGGAAGAGCTTCCACTTCACATCCGTGTGTTGCTGCTGCAACAGGGTGTTCCCAGCAGGCTCCTGCCAACGGGGCCTCGGGCTGCAGCAGGTAGTTTTTCTCCCACCGTCTCCCGCCTTGCCGATGCGCAGCCTCAGCTCCATTGACTTTTGCCAGCACGGATTAATTCCAGGCTAGTTTTAATATTCATGCTTTGGGTAGTCTGAAGTGAGGTTCTGCTACTCTTGCAGTATTTAAGATTATGTTTTACAAAATTAGAACCATTATTGATTTGGGTGTTTCATGCTAGGCCAAGAAAAAAAATGGAAATCAAAATCGCATTCCTAACAGTGCTGAGTCATTCTTTCTGTAAATTGCTTTTTTGGTTTATTTGTCATATTCGATGATTTTATTTTTATGTCTAATACATAATGTGGATTCTGCTTTTCATTGGAGGCTAAGCAAATGTAGCTGAAAATTAAAATTTCCCTTTCCTACATGCAACAACTATATCACATAATCCACTAATAATTACAACTGCAGATTAATTCCAAATATATGGATTTGCAGATACTAAATGCATGTGGTATTTAGGAAGTGCACGGTGGGATGAACTTGGTAACGACATTTCAGAGAAGTTCCGAAGTTCCAGCTCGAGACAGTTGTTAAGATTTTTAACTGTAGCTGCCCATATGTGGGCAACTAGATAAGGCTTTGCTGCATAATGTTCTGCGAGGAAAGCCGTCAGATCGCCGGGGGCTGGAGGTTATCAGCCCAAGTAAAAGAGACCCTTAGCCCCTGCAGGCATTGAGTTGCGTCCCATCAGGCACAAGCACTGGCCGCGTTGTCCGCTGCCCCTGTGACGGTCGGTCACAGCCATCTCTACGGTCCTGCAGAAGCTCTGCTGCTCCTTACACAGACTGTCCGTCGGATACAGCGGATCTGTTGTGATCCCATTTCTGCCTCCCACCTCTGGGCAAATTGAATTTGCAAAAATGATATGAAATTAAGTCAGCAGATGTCTTGATTTCCACGGGAATGTTGTAAAAGTCCTCGTGGTAATCTCACAATACCAGACGGCTCTGCAGTACTTGCCGGTTGTAGAGGTTCTCGGGTACAGCCCTCCAGAGGGTTCAGAGAGCAAGGCAGCACCCCTGTCCCCTTCTACAGGTAGGAACGTGTAGACACAGACGTTGGAGCAAACCCAGAGCCAAGCCAGGGCAGAATTTCAGTCTCCTGAGTAGTGGGAGAGCCCAGGACAGTCGAAGAGCCCCTCAGCAGCTGATGTGAGCTCCTGTTGCTTGGGAATCTCCATCCCATGCCCCACAGCTCATGATTCGGGCACACAGGCTCAGCAGCAGTAAGGTATCCACCTGACCCGATCTCAAGGGCGCTTTGAGTCGTGCTCCTGACGAACAAGCGCTGCTCAAGTTCTTCCTGAACGACAGCGCGGCTCAACTCTCCGGAATCCGTAATGCCTCCTGGGTGCCCAGCGGGGATGTTGCCTTTTGCCGATGAATCAGACCTGCGGGAGGGCTTTGAGACCTGCCCCGCTCCCTGCGAGCACCTCACGTCCCTGTTAGTTTTATGTAATTGTCAGATGTGGAGGAAGAGGCAAAGTCTCATTTCTTTCTGATCGTTTCTGTTTTGCTTGAGCTCCCGCTAATGAATTTAAAATAGGCTCAGCTCTAATGCAGAGGCTTTCAGTGCACGTGGGAGCCGATTTCAGTGCCACGCGTGCTTTCCCAGTGGCTCACGTTCGTCTGCTGAGACGGCTCTTTGTACCGAAGACTGCAGAGAGCCGGAGAGGGCTGGTGTGCCACCCAACTTGTATACATTAAAAAGCCTGAAAGTCAGGCAGTATAAAACAAGCGTTTAATAGATACCCAAGATGAACAACAGTGATCGAATAAGACTGTATCAGCATTGTCGTGCCTGTGTGTCAGTGCCCCGCTGTGTTTTCTGAGTATCTTACCCTTCTGGTGTGGTTTTTCCAGGTACGGAGCTGTGTCAGCGGGAACGCTATGTGCCCTTACCACTCTGTCCCAGCAGCTGGAGAACGAAAATGCTGTCGATGTTTTCCAGGTGGCAAAGATGATAAATCTTATGCGGCCTGGAGTATTTACAGACATTGTAAGTCTTTAAAGGGAATAGGAATGGATAGTTTGCCGGGTTTGCACCTGAGACCAAAAGCATGAACTAAAGCAGGCGCTGTGTGTGTTATCGAGCCCTGCTGTGCCCGGCTCTGCCGGCACGAGGGAGCGACCCAGGGCTGAGCTGTGGGCTCAGGTATGGCCCTGCCCTCCTCGAGTGTTTAGTAATATATCAGGAATAATATGATCTACCCCAGACTGGACTTCTGGGTTGACAAGGTTAAGGTAGATTAACAGAGGGAATTGCTCTCTGAGTCTTCTTGGCCGTAAGTGTGCCTGTCGTGGCGAATATCCATCACCTTCCCTGGAAATGCCACGTTTAAGTGCCACTCGCTTACGTACACTGGAAGGATTGAAATAACTGATCTTTCCTTTTCCAGGAGCAGTACCAGTTTCTGTATAAGGCAATGCTCAGCTTGGTCAGCACTAAGGAAAATGGAAACGGTCCCATGACACTGGACAAAAATGGTGCTGTGATGGCCAGTGACGAATCTGATCCCGCAGAAAGCATGGAGTCTCTTGTCTAATCGGAAACCTGAAAAGGCACTTAATTTGTAGAACTTCTGAAGACTGAGTGAACTTTTTTGAGGCCTTTTTTGCCAGACTCTAGGTTATACAATAACCCAATTACTTTTTTACACTGATAAAAGTTTTGATATTTATTTTTTGCCATTTTATGTCTTAATGGTATCCTACTGAGCATTTGCACCTCTGTTTATTTCACACAGTGAAACGCAATTTTATCTAGTTTGCACTATATGATCAGTGTTACTGCCTATAATATTCTAATACGAGACGAGCCCTGATGTGACATTCCATGACAACAAACATACGCTTTTTCCATTTTGTTTAAATGCAGTGAAGTTTTGCTAACTACAGTGACCCTCGAATCTTAAACCCTGAATGCTAGGCCAGGTGGATTCTTTCTACAAGAGATACTGTACCCCTTCATGCCATATTTATTATTTTAAGGATCGTGTCACGGTTTTGGTAACGGTGTTCTGCATTCCGGTGGAGCGGATGAGCAGTGTTCATCCGTGGCAAAACGTGGCAGGCGATGGTTAGCTACAGCGAAGGTGTGACAGCCTTGTGGAGCTGGAACAAGGATCTCTGTATTGCTCCCAAGTGCTGGTTTGTACCCGTACAGGCCTAAGACTTGCTTCACGTGGGATTTATCGGTTACGTACGACGTAAATTAGACGCAATTCGTATGTGGGACGCAGCGATAGGTGTGGAATTTACAACCTCAGAGTTCCCCCGGGTGTTCAGAAAAATGTTGATTTTAGTTTTTAACCAGCCCCACGATGGGAAAGTATTTTGGTTTTATTCTCGTCAGAGCCAATACAGTGAGAAATCTACTAGAACCCCAAATCAGACCTGTTTTCAGATATATTGAAGGTAGCAATATTTTACATTACTAAGCTGTTCAAATATTTTAAACGCATTAATTTCCTTACTATTTCTTGAACACGACCTCACACCTAATGGTATGTTACATGATGACAGGCGTTTCTTAATTTCATAACTGTTAGATGCCATTTTTACAGGTGTGTAATTTTCATACTTTAGTGCTAAAACATTAAGTACTGATCCATATTTACTGGTGAAGCAAACTAATAAAAAAACTACCTATAAAGTTACATTCTCCCTCTTTTTTTTTGCCAGACTAATTCTTTAGCACAAACCTAGCTTATTGGGTTTTCCCTCCCACCCCAGTAAAATGGTTTCCCCCAGATTATAGAAATAATTGAATTATCGTTTGGAGCATTTAAGTATACGCCCGCACTGGCTCCCTTGCCCTTTGTATTTGGTTGTAATGCAACAAAATCCATCCCTGTTTAACAAAAGAAGCGAGCGCATACGTAATTCTCCTGAAAATTCCAGCTAATCGTGTGCTCCATGGCTCGGCTGAGTAGGGAGGGGACATTGGATCTGCCTGGAGAAGGAAATGCGTCGTTGGGTGGGCAGTTAAAGACACTCACCCTAACAGACGGCATTCGGTTCTTCACTTTGAAATCTCAGCTGCACCAAACGTGCGTTGTAATTGTTCGGTACTTGTCAACGGCTGCACTTGATGATCTTAAAGGTCTTTTCCAACCTCAAAGATTCCAGGAAATTTTACAGCATGTTTTTTCCTTTAAATGTAAAGCTATTAATCTCTGCCAGTCCAGTCTTGCTGAAGTGTGTGGCAAGGCAAGCCCCAGTTCTCTGTCGGAGGGGAGGGCAGGCGGAGGCTTAGCTAAGAGGAAGGTTCTGTGCGTTTTCACACGCGAGGGAGCTGAAAGCGAACGGCTTGAAATCACCCCGTGAGTAGGTGTTTTGGTTCAGCGAGGTAAGAACCTGAGAGCAGAGGAGCTGTGCGAACGGGGACGTGCTAACATCTGCCCTTCCGTTTTTTGTGAGGGGAAGATCTCCTAGTCTGGATACGCTGGATTAACTCCAACACCCAAGTATTTAGGAGTTCATCAGCCACCTTGTACACCGTTACCCTTCTCCACTCCTCGCATCCCTCCGTAGGAGTGAGCCAAGTAACCGCTAGTGCAGAACAGGGTGATAATCCACGGTTTCAGTAAGGAAATCCCATGCCCAGCAGCAGCTAGTCCCGGTCAAAAAGGCGCAAAACGTTCCCAAACAATGCTTTGGAGTTTGCATCCCCTTTGCCCTGGGACCACCCAGCACCGAGGAGGGAGTCAGTTAAAGCCCGGCCAGAGTCCAGCCCGGCCCTCCAGTCGCTACAGCCCGGAAATGGGAATTAAGTGACTTTCCAGGTGCCGCTGCTGCAAGGGCTGAAGGTTTTGCTGAGTGGGCTGCCGGCCAGTGTGCACACACAGGAGAGGCTGGGGAGCCCCCCTTGCCCCCCCAGCAGTGATCCTGGCCCCGGGCAATCCCAGCTGGTAGCACAGAAGGACTGGGATGAGTTGGATCAGTTCAAGCTGAAGTATTTAAGTTCCTGGGGAGGTGTAGAGAGACGTTAACAATTCAAACCCTGGCAAGAGCTGATGCCAGGATTGCCGCCGGCGGTGAGAGGGTTGGGTTTGTCCAGTGCTTTCAGCTGATGACTTTTCATTTCACTGGCGTGACGGAGGATAACTGCGGTCCGTGACACGCTGCCGACTATCCTTGCTTTAATCCCTTACTCACGAGTTTTAAAAATCAGTGAAAGGCGGCCGTGGGGGTTGAACGTTGGTAGGTGCTTTGGAAATCCGTGCGTTGGTGTTTTCCCACACCTGAAATACTTGTTTGGGGTTTAATCCAGGAGGAAATGATTTATACTGATGTTCTGTGAGTTCTCCATGGATTTTTTCATCTGGGAGGGGGCTCAAGCAGTGTGTTAAGTGCTGTGCTGACAGTCAGATAGCCAATGGGTGGTAGCGATGCATTAGGCTCGACGGGGATGGCGCTAGGAATTGCCTGTGAAGGTCAGGGTTAAGAGCTCG
>NW_010253362.1:78136-81291 GCF_000690775.1 Eurypyga helias
GGTAGATCTGCCCTCGTGAGTCTCTCTGGCCCAAGTCCGACTCGGTGCATCGCAAACCTGCTTTTGCCACACACACCCCCCCCGCTGTAACCACGTCTTGGCATTCGGTCGAGTTGTCTTTCGAGCGTCACGAGTTGCCAGACAATGTGCAAGCCTGTAAATTGGAAAAATCCGAGGATATCCCGTGGCTATAAAATGTGGTGCTCAGCACCAGCCCTGAGAAATAAGGAAATACAGGACTGAAGCAGGCGTGTGCGTGTCTACACCTGAAATACCATGTCTCCGGGTCTGGCACGGGTACTGCGCCCGCAGACGGTGCGAAAGGCGTGAAAGGCCTCTCTGCGCGGAGCCTGTACGAGCAGCCGAGCTTTCCAAGAAGGAATGCTGCTGCGTTCCCCTAACATCTGAAAGGGGTGACGCCCCACAGGCACCCCTGGATGTGCCCTTGGCGTCGGTAGGCAGGTCGGGCAGAGCTGGCGGCACGGCTCGGGCTAAGCACCGGCTCCTCCGCGGGACCAGGGGCTAAAAACACTCTTTTCAAACAGCGTCTGTCCTCAGTGTTTCGGTGTTTGTTTCCCAATATGAATTTAGGAACAGGGGGAAAACACAATCTCCCAGCCCCTTGCCCTGCTGCTTGTGTGTGACTGCTTCTGTGCAGCAGGTCTGCCCTAGGTTAGTGGGATCATTTACGGGATCAGCAAACTTTCCATTGGTTTTCCAGTTTCTGACTGCTCGAATTGCTTGAACGCAGAGCGATACATTGGAGCATTAGGAGAAGAATCTTAATGACACAGCAAAACTGCCGCCTTATTAATCTTTTTTTAGCTGATATATTTTATTTAAAAGCTAAAAAATATAGATATCGATGCTACCAAAGATACATCCTACTAATTCTCAGCAAAACAAACCCAACCTAATTTAAAAATAATAAGTGACAGTGTAGTTGTCCGAAGGATTTAGCGGTCTTGCTCGAATTCACGTCCTTTGACATCAGATCTTGCGTTCTGAAGTTTGTGTTCAAACAGTGCCAGTGATTTTTCATATGAAGGGAAAATGCCTATTTGTTAACCCACTGCATTGCTTTGCTTCTTGTTCTTTTCCCTTTGTTTACAGACGTAATTCAACCCTTACTGTCACCCCTTTGCTCTTCTTCTCTTTGTCGCCATTCTAACAGTGTGAACTGCATTGGCTTTACTTGTCAAAAGGAGGAGGAATGCAAAAATAAAGAGAAGGAACTGTAATGAAGAGATTTGGCCTCAGCTTTGTCTCAGCTGTTAAACTGTTTTTAGTGTTTTTTGTTAACTCTTTGCAAAGGGAAGCATTTTCTACGGAGGATAATTAATTTCAAGAAAAATGTCTTGAGTTTTAAGAATAAACGTGTCTCCAAAAGAGGAGATAGTCAATTTTATACAATGTCACAACTCTCCAACATTTGGGGTAGTGACTCGTTTGGTTTTGTTAGAACATTTGAGTCTAGCAAGCAGCCATCGTTTCTACAGACCGAAGCGTTCACGCGTGCTCCTCTTTTCTTTTCCTCCATTTTTAAAATAGCAAAGTCATTAAAACTGTAAATATTTTGTTGCTTGGATAAGCATCTTCTGGGAACTTTGTATCTATGGTATATAATCATAGAATTTTATATTTTCATATAAAGCTAATTTTTTTCTAGTTTCACCTCCTTCCTAGTTCCGTGGTGGCTATGTGAAGACATACCTTCTGTGTACCGAGGTAGTGCGACACCATCATCACACTCCAGAAAAGGTTTCCACACGTGTCATTTCTTTGGGGCAGTGATTGTGAAAGGTGGAATTTTTACTCTTTTTTTGGATTCCATTGTCAGTGTGTGCAATAGGAATTAGACTTAGCCAGTCACTGGATACGTTTGTCTCATTGATCCATTCAGAAAACAACAAAAAAAATGTGGTGTTTGGTTTGGGGAGAGGGTGGGAGGGAGATTTTTTTTGTTCGTTTCGGTTTTTTTGTTTGGGGTTTTTTTGTAACTTGAAGAATCTTCTTTTTGTTATGTTAAAACTATATCAAATCATTCTATTATAGTGTTATTTAATATGTAAATTGTATTGCTATACATAAAATAAAGTATGGTTTTTGATGTATTTACAGACTTCTTCCTTATTTGCATCACATACACATACGGAACAGATGCACGAGTCAGTATTTCATTGTCCCAGGCGTGCAGGAAGAATGATGAGATCCAAGGCCTGCTTTAATTAGATCTCAGATTTCCAACCAGGACTCAGCTGGGAACTGTCTCTCAGTCAGTTGACAGTGGAGATCTCTGCTCCTTCCCTAATTGTCTCCGACTCACGGATTGCTGCCAGCAACCCCTTTCCCTCCCCACCACCGGGCCTTCCCAGACTGCTGTGACCCATCGAAATCCCTTTCGGAAGGGGGATTGTCTCCATTCGGAACGCGACCTCGGAGCCTGAGCTTTACCGTCGGCTCCTTCGGGTGCCGACGCCTGCCCGGAGGATCAGGGGCTTCGTGATTTATCGCGATAAGCAGCACCTATTCGCGGCTCAACTAACCCTGGGGCTGTGCTGGAAAATGCCAAAGTCCTCTTCCCATCTCAGGCAGACTGGGAGGGAGGGAGAGATGTTCCCAATCCTAGAGATAAAGCAGCAAGTATTCCCCATGGAGTGTATTAGCTGTCGTACCTCCCCGCCACATCCCAGCCAAGGGCTGTCACTGAATCGGGCGCGTTAACACCGCCGCTGCCCGCTGTTCTGCAGCCAAACACCGACAGCTCCGCATCCGGCCTCCCCTGCTCCTTCCGGGCTGAGGGCACGTCACTTCTGTTGTTGTTCTTGTGGGAAACCCACCTGGGTTTGTGGGTACGTTCTCGTTCAGATCCGCTGCCAGCAGTGAGCCGTGGGGCCACAGCAGCTGCCTGGGCTGCCAGAGCCTTCGGAAACGCAGCAGCACGCGGCCTCCGGAGCCGTGCCTGCACATGGCCAAACAACATCAATAACCGAAATTGCTCGCTGACGGAAAATTGCTGGTTAGAATCAATACGCCGTACGCCTGCCGCCTTTCGTGGGGCTGCATTCTCACCCGTAAGGCCCGCTGTCTGCTTGCCGGGGAGAAAGAGGGAGCCTGGGACACCCATCGGGGCTGTGATTAGCGTGGCAGCGCGG
>NW_010253362.1:81429-88289 GCF_000690775.1 Eurypyga helias
CCTGCCTCGGTGGCATCCTTGCTCCAGGGCCCTGCCTCACGTTGCACCCCGCTAACAGCCCAACACCAGCCCGCTGGCAGGCTCAGCTTGCCTGGCGGGGAGGGCAGGGAGCTGCTTCCCGGCCTGCCAAGTGTATCCCTGGGGATGCCACAGCGAGAGCGGCCCAGTGCCCTCTGCCTTCCCACCCGGGGAAGGTCCTCTGCCCTGCTTGGCGCCGCGGAGACGACAGCAGCCCCTGCACACCCAGGTAGGTGGGTGCGTGGTGCTCAAACACCAGGTTTTTTTGTCTGGGAAGTGCCTGAAAGATGGAGCTGATGGGAAGCTGAACCGGAGTCCACAGCGCTTGCTGCGAGAGGAACGCAGGCCTGGCAGGTCTGACCTGGGACCAGGTAAGGAAACCTCTCATCCGGGTTTAAATCTGTATCTTGAAGGGAGGGAGATCCACACCAGGAAAAAGGTGAAACCCATGGAAGACAGGCAGAAGGAAAGCAACGGGGACAGTCAGCGATCTGGGAATCCTCTGAGCAAAGCCCGGGTGGGCTGGGATGCTGCATGGTGACGGGCTGGGGAGCACGGCCTGGGAGGGGGCCAGGGTGGAGGAGAGGCAGCGGGGTTTGTCTCTCGGTATTTAACGCACCTCTCCTGGAGGAAGGTGTAATCTCCCTGGTAGGTGCAACAAGAAACAGCTTGAACAGCCACGAGGAGGGTAGGGGTTGGGCAGTGGGAGCATCACCTGGGACAGTGACGCAGCCAAGATTCGTCTGTAGCAGCTACAGAAATCAGGACAACCCCGGGATGGTTGATGAAAAACCGCATTTCCATTAGGTACCAGCAGCTCTGAAGTGCAGCCCCCACCCTGCTAAGCCAGGCCACCACGCACACCTACGAGAGAGCTCTCTGCGGGTAGCGGGGGCTGTTCTCCCAGTCACCCTCGCCTTACGCTGAGCTCAGCAGCAGCCCCCCCCCCCCTGTCCCTGCTCCAGCAGCGTGACCTTCGAGTCCCTGTTCTTCCCAATCCGTCTTGGTGAGCCACAAAGGTGGGAGTGGAGGACGGGAGAAAAGGCAAAGCCTTGGAGAAAGCGCCTGTGCTGGGGAAGGGGCCTGGCTGGGCCCTTGATGCAGTGGAAATATGTAGCAAGTAGTTCATTAATACTTTGGCAACAAAGATATGATTTACCAGCACTTCCCGCTACTAACAATACATCTGAATTAATTGGTGGTATCAGGAGATCCCAACTTCTCCCGTAATAAATAGCTAACGAGTTTAGCCTTTAAGGCCCAGAGGCTGCCAGCAGCCATGCTAAGCAGGCACAAATAATAGCAGCGTTTTCATTAAATGGCTTCAAATGCCAGAAGGTGTGCTTTCAAGACCTTTTGCAGCATAAAAATAATGTTGATCAATGGTTTGGTCCCAGTCCTATCACTTAGCCGCCCGCTTCGAGCTCCACGAGGGGCTGCCCGCACCGACGTGTCACCCCCCACCTGCTGGCAGCTGCCTTATCGATCGCTCGTGGTTTCTGGTTCCCCTTTGCTGCCAATCAATGGGTTTGATGTCTTTCTGACTTCGTGCTGCTTTAAGAAGCACCACTTCACAAAGCAATCCTTCCTGACACTGTGTTCAATTAATCTGACAGTCACTGGGCTCGCGTTTCTTTGCTAAACTTGTTATCTTCCTTATGTCTCAAAATCCTTGTTTAGGAGTTGACGCCTGTTTCGCTGGTGTTTTATGTTATGGTTTTGAATTTTGAAAAGCTTCTGCATTTCAGTTCCATGTCTCTTATGGGAGCGGTTTCCAATATTTCATATTTCACTCTCCCTGCGTCTGCGAGCCACGCTTTCTCTACGGCTCGTAATTACTTCTGTCACTCCCAGATTCAAACCCTGTTGGTTCTGTGTCCCATATCACAGGATATTCTTGCACAATATCCAATCATAAATACTTTCTTCCTATATCCAAGGAGCTGCTGAAAGAGAGAGCTTCTGAGTCAACATCAGAAGAAAGCCAGAAGGTATGTGTGTTTTGCCTTGGAAGGATAGCGCTATTGGCTGGAAGCCCAAGGCTTGATAGAAGGGAACGTGGCACAACCCTCCACCAGCTGTTTTGCTGGGCTTCATCATTTAAATGATGCCCCATCTAAAAGATAAGGGCCAGCAGGCTCTGACTGCACAGGCTCCTATGTAACGTACAGGTTTTCTGCACCGTTCAGGGTCTATGGGTCCCAGCTTTCTCTGGGGCCATCAGGGGATGATGCCAAACTCCATGTGCTGTTACGGAGCGTGTGACAGCTCGGCAACTGCCTGGGTGGGAATAGCACCATCTGACCAGCCTGTTTTCTGCTGCTTTACACTAACTTCCCACTGGGTAATCCGTAGGCTGCGTGCGGGATGGAGATGAAGACTTGGTAGTCTGCTGGGGTGAGAAGTCGGCGTGTGCCACAGCCACCTTTGGTGGTCAGCGTGTTCCCAGCCATTGGTGGAGGTGCTTTCCTCACACAGGCCTTCAGTGAGGCGGGAAATACTGGTGACGGCGACAGTCACCATCAGTTCTGCAGAATGAGGCTTACGGGAGGGAGACCTCTCCTTCAAATAATACCCGTCTGGCACACGGCACAGCAAGTTCTGTCGTTCAGCCCCAGAGCTCCGAGACGCTGCCTGCCCCTTCGTCCTGCGAGAGGGGAAGACTGCAATCCTCTCCAGTTCCTTGCTGAGAAGGAAAAGCGAGGGGAGAGCTGACAAGCTTGATTGCGGGACAAAATGAGATCTTTAGCGTTCTCTCAGCCAAGGCATGGGAGGAAAATTATGATCTCTTAAAGAAAGCCTGGCTGGTTTCTCTCTGCAAAGAGGTTCCCATGTGGTGCACAAGAGGGATGGAATGGGGTTGTCCTGCGTGTCCCGGATAAATGAGCAATTTTCTGCAACAAGGTGCTTATCAGGTTTCATCAGCAGACGGTGGAGAATAATAGAAAACCATAGAAAAACAATAAATTGAGGCCTTCATTACATGAAGCCTGATGGGACCATCAGCACCACGCAGCTTCACCCTCCAGGAATTTTCCTAACAGGCTGAAATCATTAACAGTATGGGCTCAGTGTCAGAACTGCTGGACGAACTCTGAGTGATCATCAGATGAACATTCTGATTCTAAGCTGTAGTTTCAATTTAAAATATCGTTTAATGTCATTTAAACGAAATACAGGTTCATTCGTGACACTGCGAATTGACATTTGTAGAGAACATTTGCAGAAGGTCTGGCACATTCAAACGCCGCCGGTGTGACCGTGACCAGAACAAGCACCTGTACAACAACAAGCTGTAAAAAAACAGGTGACACAGAATAAAAGGGTTAAGCTGTTTAACACTGTAGTCAGCTAGGTATGGAAAGGTTGTCACACTTCGCAACGAGCAAAGAATGTCCTTCGTTTTGCTTAATACTAGCCTTCAAGCTGAAAAACACCATTAGTGGGGGAAAAGAAATCATGAAAACTCTTAAGAGTTCAGTAACTTCGGTTATGAAAGGCTCTGCCTTCTGAATTTTAGAGCTTTAAATAACCTTCCTTATTACTTAAATCCAATTTTCTAGATAGCCTCTTGCTTTGAGCCTGTTAGACATATGTTATGCCTTTGCCTGAAAGTCTCCTAGTGACCTGTAAATTGATTGCAGCCTGTGAAATTGGCCATAAGGAAATATTTGGGTTGGTTGGGGTTTTTTTCCCCTATTTTCTTTTTCTGAAATAAAAAGGATGCAGGTGGCTTCTCTACAATCAGGCTATAGACCCTGCATGCACTTCAGAAATGCTGTTGACCTCCTAGCAATGATGTAGGGCCTGAAATCTGTAGCAGCAGGCTCCTACATGATGAAGCTGAGATGATGCATTCACTGACAATGCCACCGTGTAACACAAAACTTAAATTCTTCTCCATCTTTGCTGTTTGTCAGCACAAGCACATCTGCAATACGCAGGGTTTTAGTCTTCTGGCAGGTTTACATATCTCATAGTTGTCTACTGTGTAATGTATTTGGAAAGAATGAGGCAGACCACAAACACACCTAATTGGTTCCATGCAGGGCATCGGTACAGAGTTTTACATTTGTTTATCTCATTATTTGTGTTCCAATTTACATGTGATAAAAAATGCCCCTTATCCTTCTTGCATCGGAACAACTGCACAAGAGCAGAGCGCCACAGCCAGCTCTCGTGTCGTTATACCTTCCTAACATTCACCCAGTGGGCTGGGAGGGTATTTTATGACTGTGCAGGAAGAACAACCGACTCAACCAACCCTGGTCAGAGTCCTGTCACAACCGAGTTTTCTCTGTCTGCCAAAATTCTCCTCTTAATTCCCCAGCTTGAGTCACGGACGCCTGATCAGCCGGGGGTCAGCACCTTCCAGTCCCCAGCAAAGGTCAGTGGCTGGTCCCTGATTCATCAGCTTTCTGCAACACATTTTTATGCTGTTATCCACAGGAATCGGGTAGATTAAGTATGTAGCTGTCAAAAGAATATATTAGGCTGGAGTTTGTCACGTAAAAGGTATGACAAAAAGAATAAGCTCCTAAATGACAAGCAAAAAGAACATGGTGATTTAATGTAAATGGCATAAAGTTGTTCCAATTACCCCAAAGTTCGCAAGTACGGGATATGAGTAATCCCTCCAGCCCCTACTTTTTATGTCCTTATTTCTTTCAGATGACGCCTGTTTTCATGCTCCTGCCGCTGCGTGTAACCGGGAGGAAGAGCATGTTCCACAGTATGATAAAGCTGATTTAGCAAATGATCACCAAGTCACACAGCACAAAGTGCTGACCCCGTCCAAACCCCTCCTGGCAGTTTCCGGTTTGCTCAAGAAATTGTTTTGGGAAAGCTGTATCCCCACAGGCTTTACGCTAAATGAGGAAAGTCCCTTTTCTCACAACTGGCATCAAAACGCCCACTTTGGGTCTCTGACCAGATGTTTGTCACTGCCGGGCACTGTCACAGCCTCAGGGCTGGTGTCTTCCTGAGCAGGCAGCCAGCCCTGCCCAAATCTGCCGGAATCATCGCTCACCCTCTTTGCTTCCTCCGACTCTACAGTGGTCCCTTTCCAAAACAGAGAGCAAAGTCCCATCATGTTATTTCCTTCTTAGTGAGTCCAAAAAGCGTGTCCCAGAAAGCTAATATTAACTTTGGCAACTGGATCCCTTGCCTTTGGAGCTCTTACTCCACATTCCGCCTGCACTTACAGAGACTTCAATCCTTATTGATTTTCCTGTGCCATCTCTCAGCATCCTTCCGAGGCAGCATGATGCATTAACTTTCCATATAATGAATATTCCTGCACCCAGGTCTGAAGGAGATTTCAGCACTCTGCATTGCTGATTTCAGCTGCATGCCACAGCCCTTGTTTTTCACAGGCTGGGAACACCAACGGAGCCCTCTCGACCCAGAGGTCTTGCTTTTAACACAATCAAGGTTGTACCGGGGCGGGGGGGGGAAGGGGGAGCCTTTATGTTTTTTAGACTAGTTCCAACAATAAAGTTATTAAAGCTATTTTCCACCTTACAAGAAAGCTACCTGATGATGATATTGTTCCTGCCTTTTAAACTAATTTTATTTCAATATGGTACATTTGCAGTCATCATAATCCTATTGTTGCAGGTTATTCCCAGTGTAATGACTGAAAATGCTGTCACCTGGGGGAAGGGGTTTCTCCTGGGTTTTGTGGGTTTGGGGGGTTTCTGTTTAATTTTATCTGCTGCTATAATATCCAGAGATAAGCCAATTTATTCAGTAAAATCCTTCCTATCCATTCCTTGGTTGACTTCGGTTTCCAGTGAAGGATACAAGTGCTTTTGCAAAGCAAGATGAAGACCTGCAGTTGTTCCATGAAAGGTAGGCTGTACCCACGGTGCCGAGTCTTCTTCCCGGCTGTAGTGCAAAGCGGGGAGCTGCTCAGAGGAGATGAGGATCTATATAGAGCTGGAAAGCGACATAGTCAGCTCCTTCTGGCTGGGTTTGGAAAACAGTGGCAGTAAATCCACAGCCTGTCTTAGGGTGGCACCTCCACAGCACTAGGGACACCCGTAGTCTTGCTGAGCCCAACGGCAACAGACCTCCAGAGAAAATACTTCCTGGTATTCTAGGCTTACGCTGAACTTCTTGCTGGATTTTCAACTTGCGTAAAACGGAGGATGATGAGTTTCACACTGTGTCATTGCAACTAGCCCAGCTTACATCCTGCTTTTCCAAAAACACTGAGTCCTAAACTTGAGGGGATTTAGAAGGTAATGAGCTTCCAGAGAGTGGAATTGTAGCCTTCCTGCGACTGTAATTTCTGTGTAAAGCACACAAAGCCCAAAGTCCTTCTCAGACATCCAAGTGAGGCCAAGATCCAAGGTGGGTATGAGGGCCTCAGTGGGCAGGTTGGCACAGGAGGCCGTTACCCCATTTGGATACCCAGCTCTCCACCTACAGCTGGGGGACACAACGATGCGAATAGTTTTTTTGGGGGGATGACTTCCAGAGGATGTCATTTCTCCATAACCTGACTTAACCCACACCGCTGGTCCATGCACTGCAGTAACAAACCATTTTTTTCATGGAACCATTATTGCCTCTGCCCAGCTCAAAACTTAAGCTTCCTAACAATGCGGCGGCAGAAGAAAAACACATTTCTCTCTCTCCTAGCACCTGAGTTGTAGCTGACACATTTCCTATTTACAGAAGGGTCTTGTCAAGCATAAGCAAGTGCTGAAAGACAAAATAGTATTTAAAAGGTGATTTCATATTACATGCCCATTAACTGCCATGTTTTGTGTTAAACTTGCATTCATAATAGTACGAATTAATAGATATCACAAATAGGTCTCAATTGTTATAGG
>NW_010253362.1:88320-100321 GCF_000690775.1 Eurypyga helias
GTGCAGCAGGTTGATTATTACTGCAACAGAGCATTATCTGCTGATGAGCTTGTAACCCATGTTATTCTTATCTGTTACGTGCTCACATGATCTATTAATAATTTATAAACTAACCTCATTAGAAGGTTGTAATATGGACTGCGACAGATTACAGCACCAACAGGCAGTACTCAAGCACTAAGAAGTTTTTCTGTGCAGCTAATCCCAGCTTCATTATGCGTGCCTCGTTTAGATTTTATCTCATGCAGTTGATATTCTGGAGGGCTCCTTCTTCCCAGGACGTGGTTATCAATAATCCATGGACTGCATTTCCCCACATGGCACCTGATGCCTGTAGCAGAAGCTTAATTCTTGCCATTCTACGGTACGGACAGATTTGGGAACAAGACCAAGAGTTTGCGAACAGTCTTCAGAGGGAGCTCCGCACAGGTTTGTGGGTCTGAGCGCAGCGCTGAGGCCACAGCGATGGCCGTCTCTGCTCCCATCCCCACCTTCGAGCTGGTACCTTCAATACTCCTTTCACAGGAGTTCTGCCCAATGCATGAAGATACAGCTTCTCCAGTACACTAGACTGTGTTTCCCATCCCTGTCAGCCATGCGCTCAATAGATTTATTTTACAAAAATGGCCACAACATAAAGCACCAAACCTACAAGCAGAAGCACTTGCTGTGAAATGGCCAGAGAAATCACCAAAGCAGAACTGGGAGTGGTTCCTTTCCTGATTTGCATGTACAGAAAATGGAAAGCTTGGGAAGAAGTGGTTTATGCTCGTTTTTCATTTTTCACAACAGTCGCTCTCCAGTGCTAATTAAATAGCAAGCCAACATTTTATTATTTTTTGCAAAATCCTCTGTACTTGAATGCCTTTTGCCAGCTCTCCCTCAGAAGGTGAATGCAAACACCGACAACCGTGAGCACTCAGTGGCAGCGTCTGACTTTGAGAACATGAACAGCAAAGCTGGAGAGCGTGGGTTCCCAGAAAGAGTAGCCTAGCCACCCACGGTGCAGCCGTGCTAGTTAAAATCTGTTGTTCTGAATTCACGACAGCGTACCTTTCCTTGGAGCCCCTTCAGGCAGGAGAGACCCTCTCAGGACATCCTGGAAGAGCATCTGGTCTGGGCAGAGTCTCAAGGCAAAAATCTGGGCTTTACTGAAGCCACCATCAAAGTTCAGTTTGACTTCAGCGGAGCCAAGATTTTACTGTCACCTATCACTAAATCTCTTGGCTTCCAGCGTTACTGCCTATTTTCCTGAGCAGTTTTAGGCATATCTATTTCAGTCTTCTGACAAAGATATTTATGATGAATGGTAATTATTCTGTTGTAGTAGTACCCTGAGACCTTCGCTGTGGACCCATGTGCATCATCAGTCACTGTGTGTGGATGCATAATAAAGAGGCAGGTTTGCTCTTTATGAATGTATGGTGCTCTTTGCCTTATCCTCAGACATTTACACAAAGGAGTGTACATTGAGGAGCAAACACGAAGATATGCATACGATCGCTGGTTCGGGATGTGCCCAGTCTACAGACTGCCAGAATCTGGTAAGAATGAATGTCTGTAGCTCTTCAGCACTCTCCCTGGATATCCTCTGTTGTCTCCTCCTAGAAACAGGATACAGTGCGAATATTCCGACACTCTCACCAACACGGATTTTTTCTGCCCATGCCACATGGAACATCGTTGGTGTCATGGCAAACAGGTCTGACTCCTGCACCTCGACTGTGAATGGATGGTTCTTTCTGAAGCACTTCCATGATATGTGCCTTACTTTTCCGTAACTATAAATGGGGCTTTGTAGAACATTTTGACAGATTAAAAAGAATGATGTCATTTCTAACTTAGTGTTTCCACTGAGGTTAATCTGATTTTCAGACATGTATGTTGGCCTAGAAAGTAGCTAGCAACCTGTCTTTTAAAACTTTTACTCAACGTAATCAATTTTCCCGAGCCACGTTTATTGTTAATCTTGTGGCTGTGAGACCTTTGTCTCTCTTCCTCTTCACCCCCGTATCATGCTGAGTCATTTTCTAAAACTGATCCAATTGCTTTCCTATAGGCAAGGGAATGAAATCTAAACACAGACTAGACCAGGAAGATGATGAGAAGGAAGGCATCTGTTATCATACCTTCCCAGCCTTCCAAGGGTTGTGTTTCCTCGTAGTCTTATGCAACGAGACCAGACAATCCAACCAAAATTCTCAATCAACTATAGGGGAAAAGAAAAACCTCCTTTTCCTCACAACTTCTGTGGGCCTTGCAAACACAAGGTTTGTTAGAAGGTAATTCCTTACGCTGGGTTACTTAGCAGGCTGAGGCAGGAGCACTCAGGTACTGTGGTAAAAGCACCTCAGCTTGAGAGAACAGGGTGGAGGGTCAAAACAAGGTGGAGAGCACATCCTCAGATGGATAGCTCCTTTCTGCTCCATGCTAAACACTAGCAATTAATGCTCTTTTAGCTGAGAGCTAAAATTCTGCAGTAGCAGCTGGTTCGAGTGCATGGTGAGAGCTGCTCCTGGTGCTGCCACGCAGCCTGGGGTCACACGCTCAGCTCGGCAGCGTCCCACGGAGGAACAGAGATTGCCTGGCCAGAGGCTGCTCAGGCTGTGGTCCCCAGTACATCCCGCTGTGCACTACCTTCAAGGCCAGGCTCGACGAAGTTTGGAGCAACCTGGTCCAGTGGAAGGTGTTCCTGCCCATGGCAGGGGGTTGGAACTAGATGGGCTTTAAGGTCCCTTCCCACCCAAACCATTCCATGATTCTATGTACTGGTGGCTGTTAGCCTTTCAGGTTTCCCTTGATTTGGGTATTATGCAGAGCACAAAAGACGATGAAGATAAAAGGGCATACATTGCTTTTATCACACACACAGGGACTAGTGTGAGGTGGTGTGGAATGACAAAGTGGATCACCGGCTGCACCACAGGCAGTGGGTATCAGTGTGGGTATCTGGTTTGGTGTGTGTGCTCTTCCCACTCCTGCCACCCTGCTGGCTAAGGCTGAAGCAAAGGGAAAAGAGCAGTTAGCTGAAAAGCCAAAAGCAACTGAGTAGAGCTGAAGTCCTTTAAAATTTCTCTTTACTGACTCATGTGGGTTCTCTCTCATAGTGCATCTCTAAAAAGACAGTGACTGAATAGTTCCTGACTTGTAGAATTTTAACTTTACTGTCCCAAATTAACTGTCTCTTTATCTAAAAAAAAAACCCAAAACCTCAGTCCCCTTTCAAATGAATTCCTGTAGTTTCTTTTCTTCATCTGTCTCTGCTTTTAAATGAATGATACTCCTAATATTGTTACTCCTACTGCTATATCTACAGTGGGAGATGTGCCTCAGAAATTACTCCTCTGGTGTCCAAAAGTACTTGATAAATAACACTCAGATTGAAAAAGATCCTTTACTGCCAGAGATTATATGTTTTTGGGGAGGTATCTTCAGCACCTTGTGGGACATACCTAGCTACCTTCAGCATGCTGTGTGGATTTAGACCACGGATCCCAAGAGTGTTTTCATGATCTTTCCTACAGGCAACACCCACAGTCTCTCACACATGAAAAGCGACTAATAACCATTTCTCCCCTTGGCTATGCATCTTCTAGAGACGCATAGATGCAGAGACAACGGTCCTTCCTCAAACTCTAGAACAGTCTAAGACCATTCAAAGTATGTAAAAATTATTAACAATGTTTTTTTAAATAGAACTGGGGAAGTGTGATCTTAATCAGGCCTGTTTCATTATTCCAGTTGGCACAATGTGTAAAAAGGTACCACAAATTATTTTGAGAGATTAGCCAATTACAGAGAGCCATTTCCAGAGAGGAAATTTAGGGCATCTCACTAACGGCTTGATTTATACAGCAGTCCATATTTTGGCAACCGATCGCTTGATTGCTTATATAAACTGGTTTCATCTCACTTGCTTTAAATACAGAAAAATTGTAAGGAGATAAGCAGCTCTACGAATAACAGGATCAAGGAGCCTGGTTTCCTATGGATTTGAGTCGGCAGGAAAAAATCCTACTGACATCTATCTAGCAAGTGGTAAGCTCTCCTTATTGCCTTTCTTTTCCTCTGAATAGCCGTCTGTTTTCACCACACTTTTAGAACTGCAGTGTCTCTGGGACTAGTAACCTGGGTGTTGAATTTGGCTACAATTGGCCAACTTCAAAAATTGCTGAAAAAGAGAAGTGAAAGACGTGTGCATGTATGCGTGCACAGCCATGCACGCACAGAACATGACCACGAGCTCTTTAGAAAAATTATATGAACTGCTGTAACTCTACAGCTTTTGCCAGTCTTGTCCATTTTCAGAGACTGAAAAACTAACCAGCAACCGATGTTCTTCTGTGATATGGTTTGATGATGAAAATAAATGATTCTCCCTAAGGAAAGTCATTTTCTCATTCCTTAGAACGTATTTCTCTTCTCATATTTCTGACTGAATTTACTGCTTCATCTTTCCAAAGACAATCTCCTTTACTGCATTATTGCTAAGTCAAAACATCAATGACAGAAACCAAGCGTTGACCCTTTTCATGTCAATGGCAGCACTGATATTTTTACCCGGTTATTTTGAAGCCTGGACTCTGCAGTGCTGTCCGTAACCCTGCTCAGGAAAGCCAAAGCCAGTCAATTGGGCAAGAAAATCTGAGAACATTGTTAGAAGTTGCTGTTATTTTAATATTTTGAACTGACAGCACTTGAAAGCTAAAATTTAAATTCACCTGCCTTTCTGTGCCTTAGGCTATGAAATAGGTTCAGACAAACAATGTCAGGTAGGACTTTGTCATACAACGCTCATCGTGAGATCACAGCAGATAGAAGTTTACTTTGGAAGCCTGCACAGACAGAAAGACCTTCACAGCACGGAGGTGTGTTGTTTAAAACGGTCCCCTTCCCATGCCTGGATGGTGTAGCAACACCCTCCACACCCACACAGCATAGGTGTGAACTGCGAGCAGGCTGGCGTGGTGGGCAGAGCCCAGCAGCCTGCAGAATTCATGCGTTAACGCCGTTCACTGCCCATGTTCCCTCTGCAATGCTCCTCACAGCCAGAGGCTTGAAGCAGCAGGTGACTTGGAGCTTTCATTTCCAAGTTTGCTCTCAGAGACGACTAGCAGCTGATCACAATCGTGATGCCGGTGATGTGATTCTGGAATTTCACCAGCACCGCCCAGCAGAACCTGGCTGCTACAAAAGGCTTGCCACTGGGAAGGCTCTGCAACTTGGACTTCCCCCTGAAGGTCAAGCTGTGTTGTGGGCTCCCTGGCACAAACTGATGAAGGTCTGGGTTAAAATGAATCTGTTTTCTTGCTCTCCCTCCCCCTCTATTCTCTCCAGGAGGCTGTCCTCCAAGTTCACTTGGCTAATGCTTTTCTCAAACTCCTCTGGCCAAGAGAAGCTTTATTAATTATATCTATTTCTCCTGCTGCTGCCTCTATCTTTTTGCTTGAAAGACTTTATTTTCTCTGATGCTAATGCTACTCATGTTTTAGTAAAAAAGTTACTCTTCCTGCCTTTCTTTTGATAAGCAAGCCAAACATTTTAATCCCTTATCACAAAAGACTTGCTCCACTATCCTGATCATCCTAAAAGCTCTTTCTGTATGTCTTCATTTTTCTGGTGAGCAGAAACACACCATAACCATCACAACTGGTCAAGTAAGCAGAATGACCTGTAACAGGCTTGCAAGCAGCTCAGCTGAACCCGAAAGGAAAGAGGGGTGAGGTAGTCCATCTTTTCCTCCATTTGCTGAAGATCGGTAAATCCAAGAAAGAGGGGTTTACGTTGATGGATAGAGTATGTGCTGTAATTTGGGATTAGTGTAGATTACTTACGTCCCTTGGAAGTATTAATTAATTAAGCTTTTATACTACATAGATAACCCTTGCCTCTCTCTGCTTCCCATTCATCCATACAGAGCCAATATGATGCATTGCTATTTATTCTCTACGCAGTGTTGTAAAGCAAAGTTGTTCATTTTATGACACAGGGCTTGAGATATTTAGGTTCTGTTTGCTTTTCTTAGATTTATGTGATCATGCTGCTTGCTTCTCTGCTTTTAGTGTGGTTATTAATGTTCTAAAGGTTGTGTTACGTTCTGTTTACATTAATTCATTCAAACTTTAAAATATGTTATGAAGAGCATTGTTTATCAAAACTGTATTTTGTGTTATAAAAATTGTAACTTCTCTCCTAAGAAAAAAGCCAACAACAAAATTTCATAGATGCAAATTAGAGAAAAGAGATTAGGGGAAAAAAATATATTGGCATATCCTTTAAGATCTGCTGTACAAGTGACTGCTGAGAGTCTTTAATTTCTGGTTACCTAACAAGATGCCGTTAGACGTTGGTTTTTTTTTTTAGCAGTGCTAAGGGCACTGCTCAAAATGATTTAAATTGCAGTTCTGAGCACTCAGCTACTCTAAAAGTCAGGCCCTATGTGGGTCAAGTTGGTCATTTCCTCTGAATGAACACTTAAGAGAACAGTGGCTTTAAGCGGGTTGGTGCAGCCTGTGAATCCGCCCCAGCAGAGATGGGAACAGAACTCGGGTTTTCTGACCGACTGATCAAATGACTCCACTGTGCTATCACCAAGAAAGAGCGTTTAAAGAATGGCTCTGAAAGGTTATTTTCACTGAATTGCTGAGTACATAAAATGTGTTGAAAGAAAGGGTAAAACTTCTTGAAAGGGTTTAGAAATGGTTATATTTATAATCTGTTGTGGTAGGATTTTCAAGTCCAGTGTTCAGTGAAGCTAGACTGACAAATTTATTATAGTTATAAGGCTGAGAAACCTATTAGAAGAAATATAATAGAAGGTACATTTTTGTGAAGCTTTAACAGGAACTGAAACAATCCAACAAAAGACTAAATTTGGTAAGGGGGGAAAAGTCATTTATTAAATCTTTCTAAAAAGATTGACTGACCTTTCTTTAAAAAGAGTGGGGATTTTGTAAGAAATGAAAAGCTCAACCTCCGTAACAACCACTGTGTAAGAGGGTTTATTAGAAACTAGCTTCTTGTGCAAGTTCAGTTATTTTTATTGTCAATAAATGTTGGTGTTATGCAGTAAGAGAAGCATTGTTGCCTCTCTAATTTCTCTCAGGGATTGAAGAAACTCATAACCAGACCATTCAAAATCTAAACCAAAATAAAAAATAGAACACTCCAGCTCAGGTTTGTAAGGCAAAAACCGGAGAGAAAGTATGGGCTGAGAATTCAGCTCGTGAGGCAAGTGCCAGAACTGTGAAGGTGGTGTTATTTCTTCTACCTCTGCTTACAGTAAAAGTCAAGCTATTAATATCAGGCATCTTGACAGTCACATAAATGCATAGATTAAAATTCAAAGTACTTTTTGCTTCTGTAGATATCATCTAACACAGTTTTAATGTAAGACCAGATGGCAATAGCATTACTTACTTTAACTAGGTAAGTTATAGGCTGACTCGTACCCCTAGTGCAGGCTAAAGCTGAAGGTTGTGTCTACCATCCTCCCAGGGCAAGAGAGAACACAAAGTTCAATAGTCCATTCCATTCAAAGCCGTATGGAAAAGCAGTTGGAAGACTGATTAAGTAACCAGCAGTGCCTGATGTGACTGGATTCACAGCAGCATTAGCAGGAACTCGCTTGCTCCTCGGTAAACTTGCTATGGTTTCAAACAGGAATCTCAAACCAGGCCAAAGCTGACAGGTTTCTGTCCACGTAGCAGGCAACATCAGTCTCTCCACTGTCAAGAGGAGCTTATCTGTCTGCACTGATTACGGATGGAGCCTAGGAAAATCAGCCTTCACATGTATAAATCATCTGACGTGACTCACTTCAGAGCCAAAAGGTGTGTTTCTGTCCCTCTTGCTGCTCTCAGGAGGACATTCCTTGTGCAGGAGGGAAGAAGGGTGTAAGCTAAGAGCAAAGCTAAGCATCCCCACTCGCCATGCTTCCAGCAAGAACTGAGAACGGTGGTTCTCCAAGTGTGTGTTTTTATTGGGCTTCCTGTGTTCAGTTTAGGGAAAACAGACAACAGGAGTTGTTTGAAATAAAGCTGTAATTTACTATCCTAACATGCTAGGAAGCAATTAGTTTCCAGCTAATTAGTGTAAATAGTTTTTACAATTACCTGTAAAACATTCTACTACCAGTACTTCTGTAAAGTCAGTCAAGGCCTGTGGATTGATCTTTTTTTAACAGAATGCTTAATGTTATTACTCGGGGGCCGAACTATTTTTGTGAAATCGTCAAAAAATGTAGCTATGCCACAGCAAGTACTGACAGAAAGCATGTATCCCCTCAAGGATACTGAATGGGTGTACCAGTAAACTGTCTTAAGTATTGCCTAGGCCAGTTTGTATGTCACAGCTGTACCTGTTGCTACCTGGAAAGACTGGCCAGAACCTAAATGGACCTTTCTTAAAAGGGGGGGGGGAAAATAAAAAATAAAGTAACTTGCAGCTGAATATTGATTTTTCTTATCTTTGTCCCATTTATCAGATTTTTATCTCTACTTAAAGCATAAAGAAAATATTCTCTTCCTTATGTCCTCCTACCCCAACCACCTCTGTGTCCTCACACCCGCAGCTCTCTGTTCTTCCTCCCAGCACAGGTCTTCCAACTCTTGTTCTGCACTTGACCCAACTGTCTCTAGTTTGGACAACTTTTTTTTTCTTCACCAGCTGGTGTGCACTCAACCCAGCCTGGTCTGTTGTTTGGGTTCTGGTTCAACTGAAATGGGTCTCCCGATGTCTGGGACGACTCCAACAAGCACGCAGATCATATGTGTTAGTTGTCGAAGGATACGGTTGTGTGTTGGCAATTTTCTTCCAACAAAGTGTGACTTCTACGCATGGACCAGCCTTTCCCACACCAAATATGCATCTTCAGCTGCCAAGTAACAAAATGCAAATACAAGAACGTGCTTGGGGGTTTGCCCTACCATTTATGAGCTTCATCTCAGCTCTAATCTTACTACCACAGAGAACAGTATGGGACCGGCCAACTATAAGGTTGGGAGCAACTCCCTGAATATTGGAACGTGAGGTGAAAGAGGAACTAGAAGTCCCTTTCTGCACTTCCTGGGTTTGATGCTTTATCCGCTTCCTCCTGCAGTGGGAGGACATTTCCGTGCACGCCTTTGCCTTTGCAGCTTGTTGTAACCTAAAGCAGCTTCACAAGGGGGATTGAAATGCTGCCGACCACTTCTGCGGCTGATAAGAAAAACTGCCAGGGCCCAAGGTGATGGCCATAAGCTGCTCTGATGGGATTTCATGGCTCTTCGACTGTCCCAAAGGTATATTTTACTGGTGGTATCACTAAAGAAATGTTTATGAACAGGGAGATTTGGGCCTCCAAATGGATATTAAGCTACTATAGCAATAGAGGTGTACCTCCAAATGATAAGCGAAAAAAAAAAAAGAGGAAAGCAATGCAGTTAGAAAAAAACCTAAAATATATGCTTTTTTAAAAAAACTTCTGAAGTGGTTTTGTATTAAAAAATCCATTCTTATTGTTTTCCCTTTAAAATACTTCTAGTCTAAAATCCCAATACATAAGAGCATTCCACTTTTTAAAAAAACCTGACATATGGCAAAAATTGGTACCAGTAAATAAAAGTACATAAAGCTAAATCGTGCCATTCTGAATGTTAGTAAAAATGACAAAATAAAATACTAGCTGTATAAACTACGCACAGGTGTGTAGCATATCACAAGCAAAAAACATATCTTGCAATTATAAGCCTACAGTATTTATTTCACTTGTCTATAATTACATTTTATACATGTTTGTTTAGTAATATCAATCCAAGACATCATTTTGAGGATATAATTAACTGCATGGTAGAACAGAATGTGTTTGACTGGTTTTGTGTGTTGCAAGAGCCGAAAGCCTTTGTTAGCTGTGTTTAAGTGCCACCTAGTGTTAGTCCACCAGTTTCCTAAATTTTCAGGCTAAAACCAAATTGCAGGGTTAAGTAAAATCTAGGGTCACACTGTCCACATTTTGGTGCTAACAGTAAGTCCTTACTCCATGTTGAGGCACTCGTGGACTACACAACCTCATGCACAACCCTTCCACTGCAGACTGTGACCCAGCACCAGGGGGGTTGCTCTGGTGTTGAAGGGTACACTCGCTCGCGTCGCACAACCGGGCAGCGAATCTCCAGGTCTCACCTGCAGCTATCTAGTTTTTCCATTGTTTTATACCAATGATCCAACAGCAAGTTCATATAACTATAGAAGTATCTAATGAAGACACAGTATCTGGGCTTTTTATGAAACTATTAAATGTGGTTTTTCTGTGAGATGTACAGTATAACTGGAAAGGTGGGAGCGGTGAAACATGGCACCACGCAACCCACAACTAAACCAGAGCATGCTACAATTGGCTGCATTAAGATGCACAAAAGAACGCCCTTCCCCAGGCTTGGAACTATAAAGGCCTGTTTCTGCAATGACCCTCACTGACTTTGCTGCGGGTGCTTGGCAGCTACAAGGAACCACCTATTCCAAACAGCCTGCTATTGGGAATTTCTGGCTGCTATTCTTGTCTGGTGGTTTTTTTGTTTGGTTTTTTTTTTAAGTTTAAATCTTATATTCCTGACAAGTTTAGAACTGATTTAGGTTATGTTGCTCTTCTAATGAAAAAAGAGAATTAATGCTGAAAGTTAAATGCAGAGTTTATAGCTCATTAGCTTTGAACTTAGAGTGTTTCATCCACTGTCACGTAAAACAGTCATTAAGAAATTACGGTTTCCATCCTGTCTCTGTTTCTGCAACACTGAACAATTGATAGTATCTGTAGCTTAACTAAAATGCTCTTTGCGTTCTCGTCACAAAAGGCATAGGTAATCGTGTCTGTAAACCAAGCTTCAGTTTGGCTCTATCCTTTCTGGAATTCATGAAATGCTACAAGAGACAAAGATCAGTGCCATTACAGACAACTGGTGTAGCTCAAAGCAGAATAAGCAAACCACAGTCTTCCCGTTAAATTTAGTGAGACTGTAACCACTAGCTCTTCACACCATTAGAGATGAGGAGAGACACCTATTTCTCTGCATCGTTGATTGGAAAGTTTTGTCTTTAAATCACGATGTTAAAAAAGAAAATTAAGAAAATAAGATTTTAAGAATTATTTATCCTGACTGCTGCAATAAGCAGGGGTAAGTTGACAAGTGCATTAAAGAGCTTCTATTTAGTTATATGTCATGAAGTGAATTAATGTTTGTGGCAGAAACATAAAATCAGAGAATGGAAAAAAAAGATGGAGCTGAAGAATCACAAGAAAAAAACTTGTGATCAGCAGTAAGACGGGCTCGTGATGAGGCATCTTGAACACCAGGATCTGAGGACGTTTAGAAAGACAACAGGGAAGACGAACTCAGAGCAGCTTTTGGAAATCCCCCTCAGCCGCACATGTGCTTCCATCTCAGGAAACAACGAAGAAAATGAACAAAAGTGAACTTTCAGCTGTATTTGGCTTAGAATTGTTTGGTTCATGTTTTCTGTGGACAAAATGTTCACCAAAAAAGTGGTCTTTTTCAGAAAGTACGTTTTGATGGTGTTTTGACGGTAACGGCCTAGAGCCAGGCTCGGTCACCCTTCAGCTGTGAGGCCTGGAGGAAATTCTGCTCCCAGAGGGCCAGATCCCACCCCAGGGCTGGAAAACGCAGACGGAGCGCCCGGCTGGCGTTCCCAGACAAAACGTAACGCCGTGCTGCGTGCAGGGCAGTAACAACGGGCTTCAAACACGAGTCTCCCTCACGATGGCACGCGGGGCCAAGCGGGCTCGGGAGGGGGTGACAGCAGGCCACGCTAAGCCCCAGCACCAGCCCAACTGTGCTCAGAGCGGGCTCGCTCCCTCGAGGTACTGGGGCTGCAGAGCCCACAGAGTCAGTCCAAACTACCGCCCAATCTCGTGTGCGTAGGACAGGGGAGTGGTTCAAGCGGGATATCCCCGCGGCCAGTGCCCAAAACGCTGCGGGAGCCCCCTCCCCCCCGCCCCCGCCGGCGG
>NW_010253363.1:0-20352 GCF_000690775.1 Eurypyga helias
GGATCCTCGGCCCCCGACTCCCCCGGATGGGCCGGGCTCTGTCACCCTGGGGACTTCTGCCTTTTCTCCCAGGGCGTGGGGCAGGGCCTCCCGCCGAAGCGGGGCGAACCTGTTCCTCCATTTGGAGCTGGAGGAGGGTTTGTGCTTCCCCTCGGAGAGGGCTGCGGGGCCCCTCACCCTCCAGGTGACCGGTTGGACTGGAGGAGGAATTGAAACTAGCCCCTTTTTGGAGTGGTGGCGTGTAGAGAGGGATTATAGCCGCTCTCTTGGGTCTCGCCATGCTGTTTGGTGCCTGTTTAAGGAGTCACAGCTTTTCGGGAGGATGTCTACCCGCGAGTTGAGACAAGAATCCCTGATGTGGGAGATGGGCAAGAGGAACTCTTCGTGTATTGCAGTGCCTGTTGGAAGGGTCTTGATCAACTCGTGATCTGTTGCAACCCGTGATGTTTGCTATTCCTATCCTATTAGTTTCTCTCCAGTTAATCACGTCATCTTTGCTCTGTCACCTTAGTTTCCTGTGCAAGTTCTTCCTTCCCTTTTTAAATACTGTTTGTTGACGTTTAAGGTTTCTGTTTACTGTGTTTCAAAAACATTGTCAGGTCCACCTGGATGTATTAGTTTATCTTCAGTGGTCTGCTTTAATGGATGAGCAGTACCACGTTGTATATAATGATGTGTATATATATGTATATAATGTAGTTACTGAGGTTTGTTATGTGTCTTGGGTTTAGTGTGTAGCAGAGGGAGCCTGGCAGAAGGTTTCATGGCAGCAAATACAGTTGGGTTTTTTTTAAATATAATAGTTTTGTTTGTTTTACCATTTCTCAGGGAACTGGAATCTTTATAGAGAAGCTTGTAAACAAGAATCCAAACTGGATTGTGCCCAGTAGTACCATCACATGATCTATTTTCCCTGTCCATTTTGGCGATATTGGTTAATTTCAAGTTGAAAATCGTTGTCAAAATGCTAAAGAAGCTCTGACGCCAATTTGTCCCTGAGTTTTAATTGCTGTGACATGTCTTTTTTTTAAAAAAATAAACAGTTGGTTGCTTCTTATGCAGTTAATTACCTTAATTGGGAGTCAGATGCTTAATTTTGTTATAGTGGTCAACTAGTGGAAGTTAAACTGACTGTATTCCCTCTACATGTTTACTGTTTTGGAATTAGAAGAATTAATTATAACTTTGAATTATGCCTTGCCTGCTCCTGACAAGAGAAAACACACCACACATCATAAAACTAAGGGCTTCTTGTTATTTTAGACTACTAAAGCGTAACAGCTACAGCGTTCTTGTCATCAGCAATTCTGACTACGTAATGTTTGTCCCTGAAATAACCACACCAGCATTTTTCAAGCCTGTAGTGGTTGTCATCTGTATCACATTTATTTTCCATATTACTGGATTCATAGACTTGCCAAGGTGCACTGGAAAACAGTGTTACAAGTGTCTGGTCACCGCTACCTGTTCTGTATTTTTTTTTTGCACTGGTATTTTAGTGGAGTGGGTAGCGTGGCCCTTAAATGGAAATATTTTCAGAACACCTACAATGTATCAAAACAAATACCTTGATCCCCAACTAGAACACTTCTATGTGCCCTGGAGTAGGTGTACTTTTTTATTTTCACAGCCATAGTATTTTGACTTCCTGTACTTGAGTCTAAAGATTGCACTTGAGTCCAGTTCAATGTGGCTTAACGCACTGCTAGGCTGTTCTAAAATTTTTCTGTAGTTTGTACATATTAAAACACTTGAATCAAGGTTGTTGGGCATTTATCCAAGCTTTTGTGGCTTAATCTCAGTCTTGGTGAACACTCACCAACTCTTGATCTTGCAAAAGTTAATCTTGAAGGGATAAAACCAGACGTGAACATCTGCATCTTCAGGATATTTTTATGACGGCCTTGTGCATCTCAAACCCAATACTTTTGGCCAGCATAGCAGTGTAATAACTTACTATTACTAATAATAAAGTGTCAGGATCATTGTGTGGGGCATAGGGGTGGCCAGAAGCATCGCAGGCTCTGGTTTGCTTTTGCGCAGGTTCCTGGCTGCAGTTAAGATCATAAGAAACACAGAAACCTGTGTCTCTGTCAAACTCCAGGTTTATGTTAACGTGGTGCTTGGTGGTAACTTTACGCTGGTGTGCGCTGAAGTTCAGGTTTTTCCCCGAGGAGGTCTGTGGAGCTGTCTGGTCTCATAAAACCATCTAATAATGGAGTAGGGAGGAAAAGTCAGCGCGTATTTTCTCTTAATTTGGTACCGTAAAAAAGTTTTGCTTAGCGCACCCTTAATTTCGGTGTGCAAGGTGTATGTGTGCGTAGCCTTGTTAAAGCTCTTGGGCTTGCCTGCCTTGGCATGTCGTCAGAAATGGAATCCTGGTCTTTCTGGTATCAACTTCAATTCAAATACATTTCACTTAATTTCATTTTCGACTTCTGTATTTGTTAGGTACTAGGTATCAGCAACGACAAAAATCCATGTATTGGAATTCCTGTGTGGGTTGTGGTGGTAGCGGTTATTGGGTTTTTGGCCTTTGACTTTCAGTAGCAGCTGTATTGGCAGCAGTTTGTGGAGACAGTGAGATTCAGTGATAATTTAAAGATGGCTTTTCTCTTTTAATTGAAATTTGGTGAGTTACAATTGGCCTGGTGCTTTCACTAACCAGAACCTCTGTTTCTTCAGAAATCCAAACACTACATGACGGTCATCAGGTAGTTTGTGGGTACAGCTTCCTTGGGTGTAAGCCCTGTTTATACTGCTTGCTGTGTCACCACTGGTTACTCTCCTGCAGCATGACTTCTCCCTTTGAGCTTCAGCGTGGGCCTTCTGCTTGCTTGCTGACCTCGCTGGGAGCTCACTTCTGAGGGAAAAGAGCGGCGTCTCTCCAGACTCTGCTGCTGGAAACTTGTTACCCCTTGCATATGCTAAGCTTTCTTCTGCGACATCGTCTGGCTTTGAGGGCAAAAGGCAGCACTGTCTTGACTGTGTTTTCGACTGTATGTAAAAAGTGTTGGTTTAGTAAGTGCCCTTCGCTTACTAAATCAAATGGGACGCCCTGGGTTTTGGCAGTTCTCCCTGCATCTTGTTTTCAGAGCTCCATCTTTGTTCTGCATGTTCTCGGTATTCTGGAGTTGCTAAGCTCTGTGGAAGATGACATTGGAAAGCTGCTAAGTTTTCTTTCTTTTTTAATTAGATCTCTCTGAGTTGGGAATTTACACAGTAAGATGGCTACTCTGCCGTAGGTACTGTAGGACTGTTGGAGACTGCTGGGATTCTGTACCCTGACTGTCACTTCTTTGTGACTTCGCAGGAGTTGAATATGTCTGTGTTTCTCCTCTTCATCGCAACAGTTGGTTCTGTACAGACATTTTCTTTTTTTTAAATTCTGTTGAATTTCCTGTAACTGTTCTGCAAAAGTATTCATCTACTTTCTGTTGTTTAACATGTATGTTCAGAATGACATGTTGTTTTACAGCCTTTGCTTTGAAACGTACGGGGGTAGTGAAGTAGCCGAATTGATGTCTAACACTCCTTGTTAAACTGGCATTTAAATTTTACACAGAACACGCCTTAAAATTCTGACAAAATTTTCTACCAGCTTTCCAAAAGTGGTACATGTTGCATGATATTTTTTGAGACAGAGAGGACGTAGGGAGGCCTCAAATGTTTAAAATTTGTGTAAGTTTAGTAGAAATCTACTAAGCGCGTAGTTCTGTTATTCACCAGTGTCAATAAAAAGCAGGAATTGCCGGTGGGGGAAAAAGAGTATATCCAAAATTCATGATGCAACTTTAAACTAGGAAAGTTTGTTATTTGCTACAGTTTCTAAGATGTGGGTGTGGGAATTGTACCTGTGCTATCAAAGCCTTTGGTGTGATCACAAAAGGAAACTTGTGCAACTGCACAAAAAGAGGAAAAAAAACCCCAAACTTGGCATAATGAAGCTCCATGTATAATGCAAATAGCTGGCTGTTTCATTTCATGGTTTATGGTGTCTTTTTCCTTTAATGGCAGGATTCACTGACAGGTTTTGCTTCTGCTTTTGAGCTTGCAGACTTGAATGATGAAATATTTAAGATGAAAAGGTAGTTTCTGCTGTGTCTTTTGAGTATTGAGAAATTGGATGAAATTGACTGCCGTGGAAACTCTTCTTAAACTTCTAATTCTCTAGGAAAATCTAATAGTCGGGAGGTGGGGTGGGTCAGATGAATTGAATTTGGTTCTGTTTGTGCTGGAAGAAGCTGGGGTAACAGAACTGCCTGTTCTAGCTGCTGCTCTGTGTCATTTGAGAAATGGAACTGGAGAGACTGCCGGCTGGGGCCGATCCTGCCAAACAGGGTGGTATGTTAGCGCTGCTGAAGTCAGAGTTCACGGAAAGTGCTTTGAGCAGACAGCTGGGTTGTATGTGGAGCTAAAATGTCTCTGAGGTACCTTCCGTGGAAGCAGGGGAGGAAAAAACTGTTAATCTGGAACAACCCAAACCAGAAAATAAGTACTTCTGGCTTCCACTACTGAGTCACTTCTTTTAGTCAAAGGGTTTGATAATTCCTGCAGACTGCAAGGTGCACTACCGGTTGAAATACCTAATTAAGATGAGGTTATGAATCATAAATGAGAAATTAGCCTTCTGCTGAGCACATCTATGAAACACTTATTCATATAGCTATCATCTTTTTTGTTTATACAAGGGTATTAATTAGGTTGCTGGGACGTGAGGTAATTCAGGAAACGTTCCTAACGTGCAGGGCACTGCAACATTCCTGTGTAACGCTGAAGTACCAGTAACACCTGGATGGGGGGAATTTTAGAGGAAACGCTTGTTGCGCAGCTAACTCGGAAGCATCTGGGGTGTTTCTCTGGTTTGACAAGTTCGGTGCCTTTCGCCTGTTAAAATTTGAGGCTTGCCCCACAGTTCTAATGAAGATTGTAACTTTAAGGTATTGCTTTTTCTTTTAATGAGGAGTTTCTGAGTTTGTCAGAAAAAGTGACTAGGTAAAACTTTTTTGTTTTTAATGAGAATTCTAATATTTTATGTAATTCAATTTAAAAACTCAGGAATGCAGGTTAAGGTCGTGTCTTGGTATTCAATACAGATACTAATGCCAGGAGATATTACACAATTTTGAAGGAGGAAGAGCTAGTGATTTATCACTGTGCCTTATGGCTCATTTCCTGGGAAGAATTCAGTAGTCCTCAAGTGCCAAGCCGTGTGGAGATACACAGTGTTATTGTTGAAGGTAAATGGATAACACGAGTATTTTATAGTGGGGCAGCAAGCAGCGATATTGTTTTTAATCAGTAGTAAATTCCTGACTGGTTGGGTTTAGTTTACACACAACTTGGCGTAAAGGAAAATATAAAATACTTATTGTACTCTAAGGATGCACACTTGGGATTATCGAAGGGATATGTAGTCCTCTTAAATTGTTGTTATCCAAAAGAGTGTCATATTACTTCCTCTTGAATAAAAGAATATAAAAGCAGTGCCTTTTGTGGGCTTACAGGTTTTGCTCCTGCAGTCTGTAGCAGCATAGTTATTTGTGCTCTGAAATCGCTGAGGTTGTCGAAGCGTAACTGCGGGGAAGATCCTTTGCTGACTTGCGGAAGGATGGGAACGCCAATCAGGAATTCACTGTAGTAGACGTGTCTGGATATTCAGCTGCTGAAGAATATTTTCCTTTGTGTTTCTCTTTATTTTTTAAAAAGAGAAAATCAGTCTTCCTAGCTATGATTTTCTTGTTTTGTGCAACCTTTGGGTGATTTCCTCCCCCCCATTCCCATGAAGAGATTTTCAGTGCTGGATATCTCAGCTGAAGTTGGCAGTAATTGGCATATCTGAATTTCCTGCTCGTAGATGTGACCTTCCCCACCCTTTGTCAACTGGGTGCTGACAAGGAAGGACACTAAAGAAGGAAATTCTCAGTCTTTTAACTTGGCTAAGGACAGAGTCTTACTTTGAGTTGAACTAAAGCACTGGAAGAAAGAGACACAGCGTTGAAGAATACCTGCCTATTAGATAATCAAATGTTGATTATTTTGTTGTAACCTAATAGCATACCTGTTGGCTTTCCCATATCAAGTTTCCCCGTGCTACTACAGCTTCCTTCAGCCAGTCTTAATTTTCTGCAGTGTGTGAGCAGAATTCTGAACGAGGGACAGGTTTTCAAGGTGTTTCTGCAGCACTCGACTGTGCTGAAATGGGAGCGAGGTGACACAGTGACGGCCCCTGTGGAAATCCTGTGGTATGGCCGGACGGGACCTGTGGAGTGGTGCTGAGGCAGGAGTAGTCTAAATGTTCTAGTAAGTTCAGCGTGGTAATGTAGTGCTCTGCAGCGGGGTGGGAGGTGAGGCCTAAAATGGACAGTGTGGACAGTGAAGAGAGAAAGTAGCAGAAACCTTGGGGTAGAAATCCCATTTTCCATTTATGGGATATAATACCAGCGCTCTAGTTTGAACAGTATTATCCCATTTGCTGTCCACAGTAAGGTAGGGAGAATGCAGTGATGTGCATGTATGTGTTTCTTTGCCATCTGTATTTCCATTCGTGTAAACACTCCATGTATGTATAGCATTTCTAAGACATTGAAGCCAAACACCATGAAGTTGGGGTACAGGGGGTTCGTGTAATCTTACAGTAGATCGCAATAGGAAAATTGCAGGTTTTGTCGCTAGCAGAAATAATCCTAATGTAAATTAATTCTTAATTCAAGATCCCACTTCTGGGGGTTTTTTCTTAGCAATAGCATCTTTTCAGTCTTGACCAATAGCTAATTTTATGGTTTAGGAGGGAAGATACGAGATGATGGAGAAGAGGAGCAAACCTGGAGATAAGTAGGACTGACTGAATTATTCTGAGCATTACCTAAAGGATCACCTGTCAAAGTGTACATCAGTCTGTTGGAAGAGATTCCGCGCCCCTGCCTTCACTTGTTTTGCGTCTCCCTTCCTCCTTGAGCAAGAACAGTGCTCCTTCATCTTCTGAAATGGAGTGGGCAAATGCCTTGGAATCAAACGGGCATTATATAGCTAAGGTGCCTGCAAGCACTGGGATTTGCAGTTAAAAGGAAAATCTCAAAGGATAAGCAGTAAACAAATGTCATGCTTTGTATGCATGGTGCGGTTTTCTTTTTTAAAAGCTGTTGTAGAATTAGGCTAATGCTTACAAATATGTTAATGTTGCCTTTATGCCGGCATTCTGTGTGTTTTAAAGTGAGTAAATACGGAGGTGGCAGTCATTTTGGGGAAAATACAAAACTTTATGCTGTTCCTGTCCCTGAGCATCTTATTACAGTCCCTGATTTTTTTTAATCTTACTGTCAGCTTTGTTTCATTGTTATCCTAAAAAAACCCAGAATGATGGTTAGCGTTTTTATGTGTATTCCCAGAGAACTAATGCATCTCTTAAGGTTTTATTTTGGATGCAAGTCCTCTACTTGAGGCTTTATTCAGATGATTCTTTTTAAAGCAACCGTCTTTGTATTTCTGGTATCTTTGCTAGAATTAATATGTCTTTAAGTGAAGTTACTTGGAGTCATAACTCTGCTACACAAAGCTTGTAAAAAGTTGTTTGAGTTTCAAGCAAGCGGTGTTCTCGTTAGAAATACGTGTCTGAGATTTGAAGGGCATACAGATTTCCTAATCGAGCCCAGTCAGAGCTGACCATACCTGCTGAAACCGTTGCACAACTTGCCCTGTGAATGGGTTCATCTGTCGGTGTATTTGACAGCACGTCACGTGCAAGTCTTCAGGCGGGCCGTGCAGTCTGTAGATTGCACCAGAGATTTAGTAACGCAGAGAAAGCTGATAGGCTTCCATTTGTAATGGTAGTGACCCTAGTGATTGTTGCTGCTTACTGATAAAAAGGTGAAAAATAAGCCTAAGTTTGGTAAAATGGCAGAAACTCACAGAACCAGTAACACCCGTGGTGGTACATCTGTATCGCTGAGTGGCAGCAACTTTATGCTGTAAGACTGACCCAAAAACAAGTTTTACTGCATCGGAATTCAAGACAAAGAGGGTTGGAGTAGCTCTTTTATTACCTGCAAGTCTGCGATGGTGGGATGTCCCGGCCTGTAGAATTTTCTACTGTTACACACCGAGGATGTGAGCGCACTTTAATTTTCACGATAGCCGCTGCAGTGAAGTACCCCTGGAGATCACACCGTGCTGCTCCGCTGTGGAGAAGCGCTAATGTAAACTGTGGGCAGTCTCGACTTGACAGCTGTGCTGACAAACCGAAAAAAGATGCTTTTTTGCACTAGACAGATGTCTGAGTGTTGGAAATTTTCCAGCGAGAAGCTGAAAAGCTTTATTCTTCCAGTATTTTCATGTCACATGAAGTATGGTTTAAATGAAAGGAATGTGTTCTGATGGGGAATGTTACTGCGGAGCTTTTTAGCATGCAGAGGATTAGCTTGCTAATCACCTCTCTGAGTAACTAGATTCTACCAGTTGTACAGGAAAATTCTTGATGTTGTGAATAGCGAGGCACAGTGATTAAGGAAACTAGTTATTATTTTAACTTCATTTGATATATTTGCATGGTGCAACTAGTGCCAGAATGTCTCCTGCGTTTGCATGTATTTTAGTGTAATTTTATCAAAAATATACATGGCATTCATCAATTATTTCTTGAGAGATATTGTCAAGGATCTCATCCAAATGAAAAACAATACGTAAAGATTATATGTAAAAATATACAATATAGAAGGCAGCTCATAATAGCAGAAGTTACACCTGGTATACACTGTGGAGCTTTGTCCTGGAAATTCTAGTCATCCTCATCAGTAATTCGGTAAATGCTGAAACTTACAGGCAAATTCTTCTCTTGACATGCAATTGTTGATTTTTACAAACCCTTTTCCTTTTTTTTGAGGAAACTAACAGCCTAGGTTGGCTTTTTTGCACACATGGTGTTCCACGGCATCTTCCATCTTCTATATTTGAAGATATATATACTTCTATATATCGATACTCTATACTGTTCTGTTAAAACTCACTTGGATGTTGAAGAAGGCGTTTCTCATAGCAGGTGGTAAGTTAGGTTGACTACTGCTTGACTTACCATAGTGCAGGGCAGGAAGAAGTGATGGGCGCTTAATCCCCTGCTCGTTTAGTGTTAGAGAGCATCAAGGATGGCTTGCTTATGCTTGCTCTATGGCACTGTACGTTTGCATTGTGATTTATGAGGCAGTTGCAGTATTAGGAATATTTCACGCTACAAAACGGATAGTTGTGGACATGTAGTCAATTATGTAAAGAGGGACTGAGATCTATGGCTGATATTATTCCCTGTGTCTGTACTTGCTGCTTGGAGTATTTGATAATGATGGGCATGGATGTTGTACCTGAGGTTCGTGCTTTGAGAATCACCTCATTTGTGATCCCTGTGGTTATGTAGCTTATCCTAACTGAAGCTTCACTAGCAAATTACTCCTTCCCCTTGCCATGTTTAAGGATAACAGTGTACAGGTTAAACTTACCTAAATCACATGCTGTATTTCACTATGCTGGATGAAGGATTTATTTTCTCCTTTTTAGGTACTCTTCCACTCATCAAGATGGAAAGCTCAGATTCTAGTGATAAAGGAAATATCGACCAATCGGAAGCACAACGTCAGAGTCAGCTAGATCGGTTGGATCGAGAAGAAGCTTTCTACCAGTTCGTAAACAACCTGAGTGAAGAGGACTACAGGCTTATGAGAGACAACAATTTGCTAGGAACACCAGGTAGGTAATGCTCATGTATGTCCTTACTAGAATTGCTTGTAGGCGATCTCGTGTCATTCTCTGTTCTCCTGAAACTGTTTCACCCATTCAGTGTGTGCGCTGCGGATGTGTTCTATGGTAGGAAGCGACTTCCTGCTAACTTGTGCATACTCAAACTTGAGTGGGCCCCTGCCTAGTGATGAGGTAGTTAGGATGACGTGGATTCATTGGATACAAAAGTCTAGTGTTTACACAACTTGGCAGGAATACCCAGAGTTAACCCCATTCCTGTTATGGACCCTGAAAAATTTTTTTGACTGAAAAGTAATGTCCCTTAAGCATCTATGTGAAAATTTTGTGCTGGTGAGGTTAAGAGTTTGTAACTAGGGTAAGTAGTCTGGTGTGAGATTCTGCACAGGCATTTTTATGGCAATTTTCATTTGACTTACTTAAATTGACTCTTTATAGAATGATACTTAATTCAAAACAGTTTTAAATGAAAACATGACTTCAGCTAATCTAAACCTTCTTTTCATACTTGTGAAGGTGTTATCTTAAATATTTTACTCTGGACAGCCATTTAATTGGTATAGGATGATGCAGTTGCTGGTAAGTCGTAGCAGTTACAGAACCAGAAAGCACATCTGTCTTGAATAGGTTGAAGCTGTTGGATTTTTCAGCTTCAGCAAAACTTACTTGGGACAATGGTGCTGAAGTGCCTGAACTTCCCCTTAGCAACCTGTTTGGCCATCTCATTATGGCAGGATCTAATTAGAGAGAGAGACAAGCAGTGGCTTATACCTTCTTTAGAAGCTTTTGATAATGCTTGCCATACATATGATTTGGAAATATTTTTGGAAAATTTTGCTTATTTTCTAAGGTGAAATTACTGAAGAAGAGTTGCTGAGAAGGCTACACCAAGTTAAAGAAGGTCCGCCACAGCAAAACAGTGATGAGAATAGAGGTATATACAGTATTTGTGAAAACTCTTAACTTTAGCACCCCGTACGGACCTTAACTTGAGTGCAGGAGTGGAACGAGTTAAGCCTAGGCAGGTGCAAGGTGAGCTTTGTTTCAAAACTAAGTGAACATTATGTCTGATATCTGCTGCAGAGGTCAGTTTGGGACAGATCTCACTCGTAATGCATCTGTTACTTGCATCGAGACAGTTTCGTTTAGGTTTGTGGTTTGTGGTTTTTTTTGCTGTATTGGGTTTTGGTTTTTTTCAAGATTGCTTTCCTGTCTGCTCCCTTCTGGGATGCTTTTTGGCAATCCCTCTTTTCTTATTCACCATTCCTCCCTTCCAAAGATGCCATATTGCTTTTGTTGTCACCCTTCTGTATATAGAGATTGGTGGAGGAGGAGGCTTGGCACTTACTGCTGGGGTTCATTCTGTAGTGAGGTAGACTTGCTATCAAGCTGTTCTTCAAGTGAAGGGTCAGGTCAAGCTTAGGTCTCTGTTTAGCGATCAATAGATCACTTAATTGTTTGGAAAGGAAAACACAGAATACTGATGTGTTATGACACCTGACATGTGATTTTCCGTTTACTTATGCTAAACAATACGTGTTATTTTGATGACTCCTTTGCTGTGCGGTGGCTGCGGCCTGTCTGTACCTATTAGAAAAATGTCCACTCCTGCTCCCTTAAGATCTCTGGTAGATGAGAATTGTGGTGCTACGTGTGAAACCACAGAAGCACGTGATAGGGCTAAGCACCTCTAAATTGTCACCTAGGCAGTTATGTTGTTGGAAAAGATCACTCCAGAATTAGCTCAGTACTCTAATTTTGGTAGTTCCCTGTTTTTTTGCAGGTGCAGAGTCCGCGGAAGATGTTTCGAATGGAGATTCCATAATCGACTGGCTGAATTCAGTCCGGCAGACTGGAAATACAACACGAAGTGGGCAACGAGGAAACCAGTCTTGGAGAGCAGTGAGTCGGACTAACCCAAATAGTGGTGACTTCAGATTCAGTTTGGAAATAAATGTCAACCGTAATAATGGGAACACAAATCCAGAAACTGAGAACGAGCCATCTGTAGAGCCATCCAGCGGGGAGGATTTGGAAAACAGCCAAAGTGACTCTGAAATTCCGAGGTCCGAATCGCCATCTGTAAGGCAGCCTGGATCAGAAAGAAGCACTTCAGAGGAGCTAACGACCGAGGAAGCTTCCCCTCCTAGAGGGCAGAGGAGGGCGAGAAGTAGGAGTCCGGAACAGCGGAGAACACGGGCTAGGACTGATAGAAGTAGGTCACCTATTAATCCAGTGAGCGAGCCTCCTCGCAGGTCTCATCACAATACATCATCTCAAACACTTGACCACTCCTCAGCCAACGAAGCTGAGGGAAGCTCTAGAACTAGGCAGCATGTGACGCTAAGGCAGCATACAGTGGGGACTGAGATGCCAAGCGAAAATGCAGTTCTGTTTTCAACCCCTGAAACAAGACCTGTTCCTCAAGCAGCAGGTTCTTCAGAAACGAACGGCACCAGTGAGTCTGCGACTCCTGGGCAGAGGCCTCCTACCATAGTACTTGACCTTCAGGTGAGAAGAGTTCGTCCCGGAGAATATCGGCAAAGAGACAGCATAGCCAACAGAACTCGGTCCAGGTCCCAGACCCCTAACAACACCGTCACCTACGAAAGTGAACGGGGAGGGTTTAGGCGCACGTTTTCACGTTCAGAACGGGCCGGAGTGAGAACTTACGTCAGTACCATTAGGATTCCTATCCGTAGGATCTTAAATACAGGCTTGAGTGAGACTACATCAGTTGCAATTCAGACTATGCTCAGGCAGATAATGACAGGCTTCGGAGAGCTGAGTTACTTCATGTATAGCGATAGCGATGCAGACCCTGGCGGCCCGACGCCCAATCAGAACGTGGATGCTTCTGAGCCGCAGAATGGAGGGGGTGGTACATCAAGCAATGAAAGCACAGATGTTAGCTCAGGGGAGGTGTACGAAGGTGGCAACGAAGGTGGTTCAACATCTGGCGCCAGACGGGAAGGTCGGAACACGAGAGGATCCGTCACATTCGAAGAAAGTGGTTCTCTGCCATTCCTTAGCCTAGCACAATTTTTCCTACTAAACGAAGATGACGATGACCAACCAAGAGGACTCACCAAAGAACAAATTGACAACCTAGCGATGAGGAATTTTGGTGAGAGCGATGCTCTGAAAACCTGTAGTGTGTGTATTACAGAGTACACGGAAGGCAACAAGCTCCGTAAATTGCCTTGTTCGCACGAGTATCACGTCCACTGCATTGATCGCTGGTTATCAGAGAATTCCACTTGTCCCATTTGTCGCAGAGCAGTCTTAGCTTCTGGTAACAGAGAGAGTGTTGTCTAACTGAGATCTGAAATCATGGCCAAGCAGCTAGTGTGATAGTGATGGGCAAAGAAGTCACTTCCTTTATGGCCACTTTTTGAGTGGTACCTCAATGTATAGTAATGACTTGGAGTGAATCTTCCCTCATGAAAGCATTGTCACTGAATTCAAGCTTTCAAAATTGGAAAATTACTTTAATTAGGGTTTTCGGGATCTAGTCAGTTTGGGTGTTAAATTTCACTTGTCCAAAGACATCTCCCCTCTTAAAAAGGTTTTGTTTTTTTTTTTTCCATTTGTGAAGCATATTAAGTTCTGTTCCCCCACCCAGCCCAATAACCATTTTGTCCTCAGGACTTGTGCTGATGAGTTCTTTGAGAAGTCATCCCAGCTAAACGTACAGCAGTTGTAGAGGAATTTTTGCAAGAAATCCAACTATCTGAAAAAAAAATAATATAAACTTAATTGCACACTTGAACAGACTTTTAATTTTCATATTGGGTTAATATTGGACATGTCTGTGTAAATAACACTAATGTTAACCCTTTCCCCATCACTATGGCACTCTGTAGGATGAGCTGTTAGCTTAATTGGGATATTTATCTTATTGTGGAAATATAAGAATTGCCTATGCTTGTTTAAATAAAAAAAAAATCTGTTTTAAAACTGTAAAGCTTTTTTGTAGAAGCTCAGTACTTTTCCAATGCACTGTTGTACTAACGCATTAAGAATTAAAATTGTACCATGCTTAGAAATGAAGAATGCTTTTCATACAAACCCCACCACACAGAGAGCAAACTCAGTACGAGAGCTGCTTTTGTAACTGTGTACCTGTCAAGAGCAGTGCATATCTGTACTATTTATGTGAACAGCTACTGTAACATAAACAGTTGAATCAGACATTTTAATTGCATTAAAAGGAAAAAAAAAGGAAATTAAATGTTATAATTGCAGTGTTTTGGCTCAGTAATGCCACCAAAAAAGATGACAAAAATTAGAAACTCTTCCAAGGGCTGGTTATTTCCTGGTATGGTTGCTGATTTGGAATAATACGGACCGGTATGTACCAGTTCATTCAGTGAGGTTTACGCCCAGTTCTCTTACCAGTTTTCACTTTCCGTTTTTGAGGCAATTCTGTATAACTGTTCAGCACACCAATATTGACAGCGTTTTTTTTCTTCCCCACCAGCTTCAACTATGAGTAACGTCTGGATTGCTTGAGTGAACATGCCGATCTGTCCAGCGTTAGTAGCCTCAAGTGCCACGGAAAAATAACTTGAGTATTAACCAGAAAACAGATTATTAGAGTGTTAGGTTAAATTTGAAAATCATAATTGATTATGGAAATACATGTAAATGTGTAGCCAGTTCTTTAAAACTGGGGAAACCTTTAAAAAGGGGAAAACACCCCACACAAATTCTTTATATTCCTATTGGGCAAATTAAGATGAGTTGAATTTCTTTTTGAAGTTAAATACGTGGCCCATTGAAATTGAGAATTGGAGAATGAATGTACCTCAGCATCGGTGTCAGGGGGAAACATCCTTCACCCTCAGTGACCCCTTCTCTGTGATATGCTCTAATGATTTAATTTTTTTTCCCTAGTTGACCTCTGCAAGGAGGGAAGCAATATTTATTTCCGCTCCAGGGCCGTAGTTACGAAGGAATATGAACTGCTCTTGCTGGCTCTACGGGAAACGTTGCTTGTTCCTCAGATGACAAAACCAAAGCTGGCCTATCTTTTTTTCCCTAAATAAACCACATTTTGGGTGTTTTATAGTGGTGGCTGCATTAACTATAGTCTCTGCTCTAAGCCATTTAACGCCTCATCAGCTAGTTAAGGATTCCACAATGTCCCAAAATTCCAAATTTTTTTCTGCGTGTGCGTTTTGTGGTGTTTGGTTCCTTGGGAAACCCTGACTGGCTCTCGAGCTGGCTTTCCTCCTGGCAGGACACGCCATCGTGGCAGAGGGCGTATGTGTGTTCTTTCGGAACCAAGGAATAAATAACGTCCAGGCTTTGACGTTTTTCCTCTGACGTGCATCACTGTAGAAGTGGAAGTTAGCTATTGCTTTCAGGTGCTGGACTCTCTATGCCAAAATCCCCTCAACGGAATTACGCTTTGGAATTTCTTGCAGTAGCATTCACGTAGCAAATACATGCTCTCGGTTGCAGTTTCCAGTAGCTTTACTGACCTACTGGAGCGTAGAGCTGGAGGGGTATTTTCCCTTCTGTGTGGATACTGTGTTAGACTGGAATGTCTGACGCCCATCTCTGAGGACCGAGGTGACCAGAAAGGAGCCCGCTAGTGCTAGTTAACGTGAAGCACCCCGTTGATGCGTGTCATTCGCCATCACTTTCTTCTTCACGTTCTGAGTTCCCGGTAACTTGGTGGAATCAACTTTTCTGTTATAGCTTATTAGTGGCATGCCTTAACGTTTTTCTGTAACGATAGCAACTAATAAAATGTCAGAGGTTTCCCACATGGTACCAAGAACAGAGAATTTAACCTCAGTTCTGGAGACCTTGAATGTTCTCAGTGTTTCACATGCCTTTCCCGATGCTGAGCGTGCTGAAGGCGCTGGGGGTTCGTCGCCTGCTGTCTGGAGGGGTTGGCAGGAATTAGATTGCTGATGCAGCAAATACCTCTTTATGTCGCTGAGTCATCTGTCAGCCTCTGTGGTGATTCAGTTTCTATTCTTTTGGAGTTAGGTTGGATTTAGGAAAAGCCGATATTAACACTTTGGTTGCTAACAAAATGCGAAAGACGCTAACAAGGTTCACGGTTAGTCTAACAGGTCATGAGTCATTTTGGTACTGAGGATTTGCACTTATTGCCTCCCTCCGTTTTCTTGGTGTTACAGGAGGAATACAGCCACTTAGCTCCTGCCTGTAGTCATCCGAAGGGTTAAAGCGGGTAGTTTTTGTCCTTTTCAAGGCCTGGTTGTACAGAAATGAGGATTGGGAAGAGGCAGAGCCTTGTAGCGTCAGCTGCCTGGTTCACAGTGCCACCGTGTGGGAACCAAAAAAAATCCCCACCTGGGTGACCCGCGCTCTCCTCGCTGCGGGCCCGTGGTTTCTTTCCCGTTGGAAGCTGCTGCTTTGTTTTACTCGTGAAGGAGGTTCCCTGTTCCCACCTGCCTTGGTGGTTACCGTGGTGGTTTTTTCAAGCTGCGAACCCCGCGAGCTCCTGCTGTGAATATCTGGCTGGCGTGTGAGCTTAATTCTGTTCCGACAGGACAGACCTGTATCCACAGGACCTCCGTACGCGGCAGTTGAGGCAGTCAGGAGGCCAAAACGCAGAAAAACGCGCAGTGTTTTTTGTTTAAGAGTGCGTTTGGTAGTTCAAGTCGGGTTGTGAACTGATACAGCGTTGCGGGTGCTTGCCTTGGGGTTTTTTTTTAATCCATTAGAAGACCGTGACGTGTTACCCTGAGTTTGGTTGGGTTTCCCTTTCACGTGCACTTTTTTTATTCCTTCAAACAAGTTGGGTTTTTTGCAAAGAACGTGTAGGCAGTTAACTGACTTGTTTTAAAAGATTATTTGATCGGTGTAGGTACTGCACGCATAGAAATTACTCGCTGAGAGCTTGAAGGCTGCTGGGAGGAGGCGTCGATGCGCAGGCACAGCAGCTGCACAGACACGATACCTTTCAGTTTGGAAGGAGCCAGAACTGTCCATTGTGTCAACTTGGAAGCGAATGGATTTCCCAGCAAAGTTGGCACAATGGACCGAAATGACTTGTCATTCCAGTTTTCTGTCACTTGTCTGGATTATGCAAATGCAGAGAGTCCAGAGGAGCGTGTCCCTGGTATATCTGCAGTCTGTTCATCCTGAAGCGTTGCCTACACGGAGAGGAGGTTCCCGGTGGCCTTGTGATGACGAGGGTGTAACGTGGAGATGGTGACCGCGGGTCTCTGACTTGCAGCGGTGCGATTCCGAATCTCCCAGTGTGGTTTTCACTGTCACACACTACAAAGCTACATCCTGCTGGCCTGGCCGCAGCCTTATCTTTAGTCTGGGATCCTTTCCACGTTGTGTAACTGTCCGATGTCTCGGTGGTCTCACCGGTCATCCTAGCTCCTGCGACGGGGCAGGCGTTGCTTCATGGAGCTGAGGAACACGGTCCTTACGGGAATGTCTGCCTGCTCCTCTGCCTTCTCCCAGGAGGAGGTCCTTGGGATGAGGCTTGGCTGGGAGCCACATTAAGGGAGTTGGTAACAAATGCAGAAATATTCCCAACCCTTACGTACACTAGGATTTTTGATTGTTCATCCGTGACCAGGGAGGGAAGCGGGAGCGCGAAGAGACGGAATCATGGTGACTTACCCGAAGTGCATAGAAGTTGTGTTGTGTTCAAAAAGAAACCAAGTTTGCATCTGTTATACCAGGGCTTCCCAACCTCTTTTTGATAGGAGGCATCGCTCTTTTTTTTTTTTTTTTTCTTTCTCATGGGGAATCATCCCATTTGAACTTGTTTTGATTGTTTTATCCAGTTTTGTTCCCTTAAGCTAAAATACCCGAGACCCCTTCCTGAATCTCGCTATCCGCTGGTAAGGCCGTTGGTTGGGAAGCCCTGAATTCAACTGAGAATGTAACAGGTTTGGGGGTTGGTTTTTTTTGTACAGTGCTTTACATCTGTTTATACTGGACTTGTTTAATACAAAATGGTACTCTGAGGTCATCGGACGACAGTTTGACCAGATTTGATAGCTAACATTTAGGAGGAGTTTGTTCCCTATGTAAGATGTCATAATGCAAATTTAAATAGACTCAATAAAATGCATGAAGTGTTCATTTTGTGCTTGATCATCACTCCTTGGGTTTATTCTGACGGTGGGAACGCGCTGCAGTGAACGACGGTGGATGCGGTAGGGATTTATTTCCTCCCTATGTTTTTTCCCTCGAGGCTGGGCAGAAAGGAAAGAACCGGAATGGTACAGGGTTAACTTCTCGGAAGAATTTATTGCTCCTTAAAGATTGAAACGATAAACCCGTGTCCCGGACTTCTGGAAATCCGTCAGCGGACCGGTACCGCGGCTGGGCCGGTGCTCGGCAGCACTGAGCGACGCTCGCGTTCGGTGAGGAGGAAAGTCCTGGGCTTCTCCAGGGAGTTGGGATTCTGCTCCAGCGCCGCTCTCAGTGGGGAGAGCTCTGGGGTAAGGGTGGGTTTGTGCCCCGTTCCCACGTGCCTCGTCTTGAGCTCCATGGTCTGTTGAGTCTTTAACACGGGCTTTTATTTCGGTGAGTTTATTCATGAGGTGTTTCCCGTGCTTTCCGCACCGGGAGCTCTTTGCCGGGTTGCCGACTCCAGCCCCACGTCTCCCTGTGGGCAGCCCGTCAGTGCTGTGTTTGGTCCTTAAAAACTGTCAACCAACACCCAAATTGCTTAGAGAGTCCAAACCGACCCCGGAGCACGCGTGTGGCTGGCTTCATCCCTGTGTTTGTTTTCTTTCACATATCTGAGGTCTTTGTTCTGGCCTGTAAAACTTCATGTGACCTTGTTCCTCTCTCGGTGCTTGAACGCTGTAACCTTTCACGCTGTCCTACTCCTCCCTTCAGGGTGTATTTCCCTGGCAGATCCAGATCTTCACCGGGGAATGTGTTCGGCCTTTGCTGGGCGGGAGGAGGAAGGTTGTGTTTGTCAAACCCATCCATCCCAGAGCGATGGTGGTGCAGGAATAACCTTGCATTCGGGGGCTTCTCACCTCCCAGACCACTGTGGGATTGGGTGGGGAGAAGGGCAAAGCCAGTCTGCTGCTCGCTTGCCCTTCCCAGCTGTTTCCAAGGGCGATTGAACCTGTTTTGGGGCTTTTAACAATGAATCTAAACTCAGCTCTGTTGTGGCTCCCTAAACCCTTACAATAAAATTATATAGGGAAAACTAAACCCACTTTCTAGTCTTAAACTGGAGGGGCATTGTCTCTGACGCTAATGAGATGCTGATGCTGCATGCTCCAACTGTTCCCCTGAATAAATTCCCTGTTAAGCCGAGCATGAGAAAATCCAGGCGTTGAGTCCCCTCAACAATGATTACTTCATAAAACAGGAGCCATCCCATATTTGTTGAGGGTTTCTTCAGTTTTGGCACCCTACGCCAGCAGGGTCCTGGGTTTTCAAGGAAAAAAGCTTACCGAGGCGGCGTCCTTGGGACAGCACTGTGGGATTCGGGGCGGTGGTGGATTCCCTGCGGCTCCAGCAGCCGGCAGAGCAATGGACGGGAGCCGGCCAGGCGCCCGCTGGTGAGCAGGGATGGGTGGTTTTTTGCACCGGTTTGGTTTCTCAGGTTGGATTTGCGCGATATGATTTCTCCAGGCTGAAAGTTTGAGGCCCGTGGATTTTTTTGTTCGTTGGGATGGGTCCTGTATGAAATGCCATGAAGCGGGAAGTGCCAGGCTTGGTGTCGTGGCTTTGATGCCCGCTCTAGTCTTGCCCAGCAGCGAGCCCGCCCTGACGACACCGCCCCCGACCCGCGTTTTGCCCTGCGGCTGCGCAGCCAGACCTTGCCCGCAGGTTTTACTGGTGCTGGAGGGTGTTTTGGCTGGGAAAGCTCTTGAAACGAAGCTATTTCAGGTGCCCGCGGGGTTCATCCGAGCTCAGCGCAGGGAATGTGCTGAAATACGGAGGTGGGATCGCTGCGTGCCTGCCGTGAGCATCGCTTGCTGCCGGCCGAGCGGAAGGCAGCACCAGGCTGGGGAAAGGCAAGGAAATAGGCAGTGGAAGAAAGAGTTTACTCTCCGTAGGTACTGCTGACTTCGAAATAAACTAAATAAATCCTAAATAAACTCAGAAATTACTTAGCCTTTGCTGCTGGCACCTTTGGGATGATCTTTTAATTTGTAAACATGGATCTAAATAATACTTGTGGGAGGGGGGAGGCTGGGAAATGCCCTGAAAATTGATTCCTGGCGGCTGGGGTCCCAGCAGTGTGGCTCATCCCTCTTCCCTGCACACCTGGCATGGCCAGGAGCGAAAGGGGGGCCGGGAAATGGTGGGAAGGGATGAAGGTCAGAGGAGGGGAAGGGAGAGAGGGGAATTAAACTGAAGGAAAACTAAGGAAGGGTAAAAGAAGAAAAGGCTTTTGAACTGTGCTTGTCTGAGTGGGACTGATAAAACATCAACACAGGTGGAAGAAGAATACAGGTGGGAGCAAAACCTCCGGGATCCTGCAGCTCTGGAGGTGAGGATGCAGAGCAGGTCCCACAGAAGAGACCTGGGGCCGTGGTCCAGGGTCCTTTGGGACGGGTGCTGCTGGGGATGATGCGGCGTTGGCCACATATGCCGGGGCTGGCCCAGCCTGAACTGCTCCAGATGAGA